>NC_049169.1:124636449-124651449 GCF_009769625.2 Cygnus olor | reverse complement strand
AGGATGTTGTCTTGAGCCTTTCATGTAGTCTTAATGGTGGCTTTTTTGTCAAATTTACCCATTTGCGGCATTGAAAGAGGCAGCTGCATTTAAGCTTGAGAGATGGTGCTTTTTCAAGAGTTCAGTGCATGGAAAGTTCTCAGCAGTATCTGCAGTTTACTATTAGACCTTCGGCTATTAAAACTGATGTGCTGCATTTGAGCCCATAGCTCTCGGTGCTTGTAAAACCCTCTGACTGATGATCTAATAAAGTGCTCTTACCGGACAATCTCTGATCAGATACTTTAGAAAAAATAAAAAAAAAAAAAAACCACAGCTCTGAAAAGGCTGGGGACAGAAACAAATGGCTCCACTGAAAAGTTTGCTTTTGCAGTCTGCGCTGGAAATATTAGTAAATATGACTTGTTTTTCATTTTAAGTACTTTAAAGGTCCACAGCATTGCTCCAGAAATCCTTTTTATTTACACGTCCAGCAGTAAAAATTAATTGGAGACAATGAAAAACGTTCATAGCCTTAACAATTATATAAACAGATAGAACATTCTTCTTCTCGTCGTACTCAAAACCCTGCGATGGATTTCCTGCACTTTATTGCTGTGAATTTCCTTTCCTCTTTCCTAAGTTTTTCCTGTTTGAGGGGGTGGGCTGGGGGAAGAGATGAAGAGCAGGAAGGGTTTTTCATTTTTAATTATTTGGCTTTTTGTTTTTAAATAGCTACCTGGAAATTAATTCTTAAAACTCTGGAGAGCCTGTGTGAGAGCAGCATGAAAGCAAAGTAAACCTGAGCAAGTTTGTGGGTTTCCATTCTGCATCACCTAGCAACCCCCCGGCTCAGCCAGTTCCCTTGTCTGCCCTCAGTCCTGTTTGCAGACCATTCAAACTGCTCGTCGAAACCATGAAAGATATTCAGTTTCATTAGTACCATTCTCAAGGAGAAAATAATCAAACTTAAATGAACAAACATTGCTTAGCGATGCTTTAAACTTTCCTAGTTTAAGGTGACCAGGCTGTTGAGACCATTTTCTCTATCATTACCTCCTATTGTGTTGAGCTCCTCTAAACTCATTTATGTATGTCAGCTCATTATTATTTTTAAAGTTTTCACAACTGTATTAACTCTTTCAGTATTCCAGAGGTGTTCAAACCATGTTGCAAAGGTAAATGTTTCACATAAAGTCTTTTTATGTACTTGAGATGTATAATAGAGTCAACAGATCTTACTGTTATTGCCGGGTACAAGGTTAAAGTCACATATTCCTTGCATATGGTCTGTGTTATGTCTGGCATCAGTGAACTTCCTGCAAAATGGTTCTGTAATGGGGGAAAATTTCAAAGACAGCATGTATCTTTGAGGGGAGAGGGTAGAATAGTGAAAGATGGGGGGGAGTTGAGTGTTTGCAGCTTTCTGCCCAAAGTAGAGGCACGGATCTGAAGAAGTCTTCAGTTCTTACTGTTTGTGTTTTGCTAGATCCTTTAGCAAGCAATACATGGATGGACTGTATGAGCTCTTTGTGCTTTGTTGACAGTTGACAGACAAAGCAAAATTATTTGTGAAGCAAGGTACTGTACTTAGTTGTGACCTGTTACAGCTTAAGAATGTGGCTTGCTTTGAGTTGTGTGAATAGGGAGAATATTTCACTGAATAGACTTGAATATCCTTGCAGTGGTTTTAGACGTCCATATAGAAGTATGTAAGACATCTTTCACTGATCCTTTTTTCAACGTAGTTTTCCATATGTAGTCATTTTAAGTATGCCATCTCCCCGTTGCTTACTTGAAATCTAATTTAGCTGTTTTCATGTTTTCTAAGTAAAATAAAACAACTGGTAGTTGCCGGTTTTCTTTGAGGACAGTATGTCAGACTATGAGCACTTGTGCTCTACTTCACAGTGTTTTGGGTGCATATTTTGGTGCCCAGCACCTTATTTTACTGAAGATAAACAAGACCGAGGTATTGGCTTTGATGTGAAGTAAAGCAGAACATAGTTGCTAATTTAGTGTATAATGTACAACTGTTAAGGTTGGAATTTGTCTGCTTGTGGTGCTATTACATGTGTTTAAATGAGGGCCACTGTTTGCATCTAACCTATCATAAGGGTTTGGAGTGCTCCATTATCTTTTCAGCAGGCTGATGACAGAGCCAGGTCTTTGCACAAATGAGATCAATAAGTTTCAAATAACTTGTATGAAATGACATATGACTGTACATTTGAAGATGTCTTATTAAAAATTGATTTTTTTTTTTTAAAGCAACATGTAAAACTCTTACATTGACCTACAAGATATTTTTCACTTCTGTCTTGGTTGATAATTTTGCTTAAAGCATTTTTTTTACGTTAGTTTGAGCATTTGGGTTCTTCTTTGGGTGGTAGGGTACATTTCTTGCTTGTTCCATTATCTCCTACTTTGATATTTTTTCTGAGACTAATGATCAGACTGATATGACAGATATTGCTGAGAGTAATATTATCTAGAGGTTAATGAAGTTTTCTTTCAGTCTTGGGTGTTTTCGTTCATTTTTTTTTCAGTTTTGGATGAGAAAGCAATTCCAGTTCTATTGTTTTGGAATATCTAAATCACAAAATATCATTATTGGAAGTCTACAAACTTTCATTTTCAGTAGTATAGAAATAGGCATATGATTGTTTGTGGCTTACTTTGTGTCACAAGAGCAATACTTTACTGATAGTTTTTTGTGGTAGTCAGTTTATAAAAGGGTGGTTACTATATGTGAGTAGTGAATAAACATCTAGAAAGTATTCTTATGAGACAGAATTTTGTTGTAGGCTAAGTCGTTGATGAATTTACATCGAATTTCCACAGTATTCAAAGGCAGCTAGGCTTGGGTCTTTTCTTTTCGTGTTTTGGATCTGAGCAGTTTGGTGTGAAAGGTAAGCTTCACTTTTGTAAAGGCTGCCAGGAACCCACATCGCTGCCTCTGTCATTCTAATATCATCAGCTTTTTCAAGATAGAAGGACACTTCATGTTTTCCTGAGAAACTATTTCCTCTCTCATACGTTGTTTAAGGTAGCCAGTCAGTGAAGCTACATTAATTGCAGTTTGACTGGTTGCTCTGGACTGTCACATCTGGTCTTTGAAGGGTACGGATCCCACTGACTCCAGTTGCCTTTCAGTCAGTTTGGGCTGGCAGCTTTCCAGTGGGGAGCTGAGGTGACAAGTGTGTCTCTGAGATCAGGAGGGCTCAGTAGATATTAGTTTGGAGAGGGTATCTTTCGCTCTTACCAGCAGTACAGTCTCATTGGGTGGTAAGGTGATCATTTGCCTTCCACTAGGACATTGTTGGCTAACGTGCTTCAATTTGATAACATCCTTTAACTGGTTCCTGTGATAATAATGCTGGATATAACCAGCCATCTCCATGGTCTGTACTGCTTTGAAATAGTACACTTTGAAAAGCAATTCATATCTCCCTGTTACTATTCTTTCATTTAAGAGACAGTTGTGTATTTTTCCTCAAAGATTGCTTCTATCCATTAATCAGCCTGGCTAATGCTTTCTCAGGCAAATGGTGAATTCAAGAGGAGCAGAATGAACCATCCAGGAAAGGCATTTCCTTTCTTTATGAGAGGTTTTTTTTATCCACTCCATCCCACAGCTGAATTCAGATCAGTTATATAGGCCAAAACTCAAGAAGCTCTGAAAATGAGGAAGTGCTTTGAAAAGAAATTGAAATCATATCTTCAACGTCCACTGAAGTGAGGCAGCATGAAATGGGGTGTGAAAAGCTGTGGTCCCTGTTTACTTTTTTCCTAAATTGGATGATCAGGTAGCATCAGACTCTCAAACTACTCATAGTGGGAAATGTAACCTATTTTTTCTGGATGAGGAACTAGGTATGATATATAATGTATAGGGGAAAAAAAAAAGTCAAGTCAGCAGACAGGAGTGAGTTGGTTTTAATAATAATAATTATAAGCTCCTTATACTTGCTTGTGATCAGATAGTCATATACCACACTGGATCTTTGACAAGGTCTCTTAATGGACTACGACTAGTTTTATGTATAAATTTCAGGAACAAATTTCAGTCATTGAGAAACGAAAATTATTTGCGTTGCTGCTTGGAATTGAAAGCCAAATGCCCACAATACGTAACAGAACACCAGAGAACACTGAATAAGCATTCCATGTGTAAAGTATTTAAGCTACAGGATAAATTCATAAAGGAGCTGATGCAAATCTAAGTATATGCTGCAACATCTTTCCTTTCAGCTAGAACAAGTTTGGCACTATGTTTTAACATGGTACCTATCCCCATTAAAAGACAAAAGCTCTAGTCAGCCAGCATCAATAATAAACTCTTGACCCAGCTCCTTTTATAAAATAATCTTTGAAGTCTCTATGGAAATATCAAGTGAATTTATTATTGGAGATGATTAAATGTTACAGTGCGGACAGCAGTATAAAGCCTTAAAATAAGACATTCTCAAAGATCATCCTTTGTTTTTTTAGATTTGACTGTAGATATGCTAGATATATTCGTTTTAAGAGATTTTTGACTTAAGTAAAAGATTCAGTTATGTCTAGCAGTTCAAGAGAATTTGCTTTTACATCTTGAAACTCTAGGATGAAATTCAGACAAATTTTTTTGCTAGTAAGGGATCTCTTGAACCTGACGTTAGGGCTTCTGACTTTCTACAATTTGATCTCTGTGGTAAGGAAGTTTTTACATGTTAAAGTCAGGGAGAAAACTTTTCTAGTAATTTCTTGCTAAAGTTTTGATAAAGTTAAGTCTTGTGAAAGTGGAAAAGAAAGTTAGAATGATTAGTGTATTAATAACAATGTCTAGCCATATACTACTTTGAGATCTAAATACGTCTAAACCTATATGGGAAGAAGTTTTATAGACCCTGCAGATTTCCTTCAAAAATAGAAATGGTCAAGGTCTTACAGATACTGTTTTTTTATTAGTTTTTGGAGTTTGGTATGCTTGAGGAATATCAAGTTTCCTCTCCTACTTTGTAGGATGCTGAAAAAGGTGCTGACCCAGAATTCTGCATCACCAATTGGTTCCAACTCCAACACTATCTGGTTTTTAGGGCTGGTTTGTATGACTTCTGTCAATAGGGTCTGCTTTCCTTTTATCAAGGAGATCATTGATAGCAGAAATGTCAAAATAGGTAAGATCCTCTGCCTGGGAAGGTGCAGGTCCACCTTCTATTTGTAGCGCTAACTTCTGGAGAGCTAAAAAGTCCCTTTCCTCAGGGACAAATTTGGCTGTTGCATGTTCTTATAAAGGCTTCTATTCTGATGGCGGTCATTTTGCAAAGGGGCAAGGAAGTAAAAAAAGCCTGATGGCTGATTTTCCAAATATGATGTTCTTCTGAGGTAGGATATTCTTTTTCCCTTAAATTTCTTTCTGACAAGATTACCTCCAAATGATAGCTTACCTTTACGATGAATTTACTTGTTCTTTCTTTTACCTGCACGAACAGAGTGGTACCCAAGAGGTAGCTTTTTAGTCGTCATAGTGTGTTGTTTTCGTATGTTGATGCAGTCTTTTATAAGTTCAGGTACTTTAGTCTCAGAGTTGTTTGCATTAGTAGCTACAGCTTCCAAAGGAATGGCCATCTCTTCTCAAGCTGTCTAGGAGATGCATAGACCGGACTGGGTAAGATGTTTTACCGTACCACCTGTGTGGAGCCCTCCTGATCAAGCTGGACCCCACTGAGTCTATTTTGCTAGTTTCACAGATAAATGACTCCGTCCGTAAGACTGGTGAAACAAGTATCTGATGCATCTTTTTACTTGTTCTGGAAAGACAATGGGAATGAAGAAGCTAGCTGGGCAAGAGAAAGTATATGAAGCAGGCAGGTGACAGGGTAGCACAGGGAGCTTTAAAAAACAAACAAAAACACCTTGCTTTTTCTGTAGAAGAGAACAGTGTGATTCTGATTATGCCAATCCTAATCTTTCATCATTGAGTCTTCTATCTTGAAAAGAGAATAAATATCTCTATGCCTTTCTTCTGTCTGGCAGCAATAGAATTGGTTTCTCTATTAGAATGGTTTTCTGAGTTTTTTGGCAGTTAGACTTCTCCATGAAAAACTGCAGTGTGCCCTTAGGAACCTCAGTTATGCTGAGCTTCAGCTCACTAAGTAGGTATAGTTTCCCATGTGAAACCTTGTTTATTATTCCTGATACCATCCCTGAGCTGAGGGCTTTCTTTTGGGGATTGTTGCAGCTACGTGTCACTGTAGTCTCTCTAGTCTATGGAAATCCCAGAGTGTGACACTAGGTCCTCACAATGTCATTCAGATTTTCATTGCTGCTGTGATCTCACCAACACTATGCAAGTGCATTAGATTGATTCAGTGTTATTACTAGAGTATTTCTTTATTCTGAACTAGCAAAAAAGCAGCTTGGAAGTTGAAATTACTTTAATTGGGTTTCTGGAACTCAGAAACAGTTCAGAAAAACTTCCATGACTTTACAGTAGTTCATCTTTAACTGGATATTGATTCCACCTGTGGTATTTCAAGTGTAAATTGTGATGCAGTTCTTAAAAGATGTAGCTGCTATTAATAGCCGAAACTCGTGCCAAAGAATGTGCAAACCAAGGTTTTGGCTCAAGTTCTAATTCCTGAGATGCTGTGCGCTACTAAAGAGCGTTTGTCTGTCTGTTCCCCGAAATGTTTGGATATTTATAGAAGACACAGACAGGTGGAACATGGAGAAACTACTTGAGATGTACACAGGTTATGGCAAGGGGAACTGATAACTTTAGTGTCACTGAGTCAAATCCACTTTTATGATGAGAAACTTCGTATAAAGTGTTTCATAAAGTCATCAATCTCTTAACATTGCATGGGGGTAACAAATTTGATAGTTCAGGCAGTAGAAAAATCCTGGGGGAACTTTGTCCTTCCAGGGAACCAGTGGAAGACAACTGGTTCCTTGTACTTCCAGGGAAGCAAAGAGCCACTTTAACCAGACTTACCCTCTTGGGTAAATGCCCATGAGGGTAAATCATAATAATAGCAGAAAAATGTAGTTTGAAGATTCTGGTCTTGGAGTTAGTGGAAACAAAATGCTTTCGTAGGAGTAGTTGAAAACCAGAGGTCAGTCTGAAGTCAAGGTGTCTTGATTAGTAACTCACAATGACACCTAAATAAGAAATTTCTCATTGTGTTGTCTAATATTCTGCCTTCTAAAAGCTGGTTTGCTGATCAGCAAGCTTGTGCTGATTGACTAGGAAAGCTGGTCCAGGTAGTCTTTCCACACTTCCTTTCTGGGTTGGCTTGATCAGATAAGGTGGTAAGTCCAGCTTTGCAGTGAGGAAGCTGCTGTGGATTTTGGATCTAGTTTTCTCCAGCTTGGATATCTTAGCCATCTGGAGATCGAACGTCATGTACCAAGATCCCATTTTCAAAAATCCACATTAAAACTGTCTTCAGTGGAGACTGTAGAGAAGCAATCACTAATTACATTTTAAATTCAACTCCGAAGTGACTGATAGTGACCTGAATAATTTTCAGTGCTTGCAGCTTTCTCCTTTATACTACTGCATTTTTTCATTCTGTGTGAATTTAAAGCATCTTGGCCCCTGAGCATCCAGAGTATCTGAAGGCAGGAACACATATACAGGGCTGAAGTGCTGTAGAGAAGCAAATCCAGTCCTCTACTGTAGCAGGCAACCAAGCTACATTGTGAAATGCAATTTGTAAGAACTATTAAGATAAAGCTCAGTAAATGTGTGTTGTTGACTCCTTCAACTTCTGTTTGAAAGGCTGTTCCAAAACCACTTGCCTCTGTATTTTGGGGTAATATTTATAATACTTGTTGATCAGTAGAATGAGAGAGGCTAATTCTCAAGAACAGACTTACAAAGAAAGAAAATTACTTTTGACTTGCAAATTTCTCCCCATTAGCTACAGTTTGTGGACATAGTACTCTTCAGGGATTTTCTTTTATAATGTGCATTTACTTCAGTTGTTTTTTTTCCAGACTTTTTTTAAAATATATTTTAAAATGAGCTAAGCATTTATAGACAGAATGTTTGGAAATGCTAGTTGCTTTTTTTTTTTTATCAACTTGCATTTTATTTCCCACAATGTTGCAGATACCAAGTAGAACAAAACTGAAGGTTTTCTATTATGATTTTGTTTGATCTATTGCAAATTAATTTACAGACTTAGCGATAGCTGCTGGGAAATGAGGGATTGGTTTTGTTTGCTCAGTGAAGATGATAGGCATGGATCAAATAAGGGTTAACAATAATGCACTTGAACAAATTGAATCAGAACATAATGCATGTATTGAACTTGATTGCAACATGCATGTCCATGGAAAAGTTTTTTTGTTTGAAACAAATCAAGGCTATGGCTTAATTATCAAAGCAAAACAAGAGACATAAAGAGCTACATGTTTCTGATACTGCTTTTTTCAAAAATAGCTCCCTTCACACAGTTATCTACATGTTTAATTTCCATGCATAATAACAACAGTTATTGTTGTCATTTGTTAAGAGAGATTAACAGATAGTAAGTACAAACAAACGCAAATAAGTCTTGAATAGAGAGGTGACAAAGAAAAAAAGACCTCTTTAATGTTAATTATAACTGGTAGGAAGTCTAGACAAATTACATTAACTGCTTTCTCTATGAGTTGAAGGGACATTTAGTTAGCATCTACGTAATGGATATTGTTGCACGTTCATTTTTGTGGACAACAACTTAGATCTCCATTTTTTAAATTTAGTTTATTGAGAAATATACTTTTCAGTGAAAGTTGTTTTTATCATTAGTCCTTAGTAGTTAAAAACAAGTGTAAGCTGTTGAACCTGAATGCTTATTTTTATGCCAAGCTATTGTTTTTAGTTTAAGCAGAGTTCTTCAGTCACGTTTCACCTTCTGTATTTTGTGACCAGCAACGTTCCCAGTGTTTTCTTGCACAGTGACTGCATTAGACTGAAGCAATTGCATAAAGAAACTTGCTTCAAATGTTATTATTTAATAGTAGTTTGGGTGGACCACCTCTCTATTCCCTTTTAAGATAATTGAAGCAGTACCTTGCAACTGGTGTAGTCCTTTGATTCTTATCATTAGCTAAAAATGTCAATAGGTGGCAGAAAATGCACTGTTACTTTTATCAAGCAGTATTTCGCCGTTGCCTATTTCTGAGTAGTCTGCTCAGCTGAAGTTGGGATGCAGCTCCCATCCCAGGCTTTGTTTTTTCAGTTGCACTTGCGTTCCCTAACTCTCATACCTTACAATCCAGCAGTTTTCATGCTTTATTTTTCTAGTATACTAAATTGTTTGAAGTTCAAATGTAGTCATTAAATATGTTTTGAAACATGAATGTTCTCTTTTTGTGCGCACAGAAGCTTTTCATAGTTACAGCTGAAACACTCACAGAAACAGGAGGGTTTGGGACTGGGATAGGACACCCTCTGCACCTCCTCCTGCCTGGCTGTGTATTTTAAGACCCTCTTTGTGTCACACTGCTACCAGATGTTTCACAGGAAGGTATAGATACAAAGCAAATAGGGCACAAATGGCTTTCCATGCAGACCATGTCCTTAGTCTCTCCTTAATGGAAGATATGTGACTTGTTTCTCCAAAAATGTTTTTGTTTTCCCTCACAGTAGCACTAACGATATTCTTAGTACTCACGTGAGTGAGAGTGTGAAGTTTTCAAGTCCTTTCCTTCACTAACTTTTCATGGCAATGAATTATTCTACATCTGTTTAAGTTATTAAGAAAACGTGAGGCAACTAATCAACACCTTCCTTTTATAGAAATAAATCATAAGTCCATGTGCAAAACCAAAGCTAAATACTAGCTTTGTGACTTCAGGCTCGTTTTTATGTCCACTCACTCCAAAAGACCTTGAGTCAGAGCCTAAAGTAGGACTTCCATGGTGAAACATCAGCTGAAGTCAGTCAGTCTTGTTGAACAGCGTCTATCTTTCTGATGTCACTTGTGAGATATTTGCCGTAAGTCATTTGTGAGAGACAAGGAGAATTGTACTAGGACTGCTAGGGCAACGGTTGTGCAGCAGACCAAAATTAAATTCACAGAAGATTTCTGAATTCTTGAAATTTTCTCACGTTGCAGTATTAAATATGTAATGATTTAGGTTGATAATCTGCATAACAATAAAACCCAAACATAGTGGTTAGTTATGGTGATCATACTTTTTCCAGAAAGCTTGCTCTGACATGGATTATACACTTATTTTATTAAGAGAACCCTAGATAATAGCTTGTCTCATCCCAAAATGTTAGGTGAACTGCTTTTTGGAGATGCTTTTTTCAACTTCCATTTACTCTAAACAGATCATAGGGTGAGTAGTTTAAGCTGAATATCAGGCTTCTAGATACCCAAAGTTGGGTGCAACGAACCCTAACTGCGTATATACTGGACTGTTTCTGACTCTTTGCAACTCTTTAGTCTTTAGAGCTGTTTTGTGTACTTCCGTTTTTGCATTACAGACTTGAGCACACATCTTAGGTAGTGCCATATACCTTGCTGTTGGCAGAAAGTTCATGAAGTTACTCTAGTCTGCCCGCAAGGGCAGAAAAGCTCCTTTGTGTGAGAGCAGCAGGAAGTGTTTTGAAGTGCATGGCACCGAGTGTTGAGGATATGACATGGCTGGAGAAATGGTGAAAGAATTTATTTTTTAATTGGAAGAAGGGGGTAAAGCTGACAAACACAAAAGGAGATGGTTATCTCCTTTTATCAGGTTATCTGATTGCTTAGAGAAAAAGCCGCAAAAACAAACAAACAAACAAAAAATCCCTGTATACTTCAGCAAATGATAGGAAAGGCTTTGATAAAAATTAAAAACTAAAAATCAACTTTTAAGAGAAGTAATAGTCAAGTCCCATTTTAAGTGTTCTCTAAAATGGAAAACTAATGTTTATGTAACCTGCCACATAAGTTCCAAAGCATTATAAATAAAGTAACTCAGATATCTAACTTCAAACTAACATACTGACATAATTGTATTAAATCGGGACACTGGATTGATTACTGAGGCCCAAAATACAGGTTCAGGTTTGGTCCTTGGCAGTGAGGAACGAAAACTTATGTCACATCTAATTAACAAATTTGCTTTGTCAGCAAGCCTGAATCTCCACCAGCTGAAAGCCAGCAGGGTTGTGTAGCTGCAGCCTTGCCTTGCTGACTTCCCAGCAAAGATAGCGATAGAGGCTGTAGTGCTCTGAGCGAGGCTGTAGAAACTGAAAGGGTGGGAAACGTGACAGAAACTGGAAACCTCAGCTGCCATCATGGAGATTGGGTAGAAGTCATTGCCAGGGTATAATGATACAGCTTGTTGCAGAATCGGTGAGTGGGGAAGCAAGCAGTTTTTTGAGTTGTCCTTCCTTTGGAATATTTCCGTCAAAGTACCTGGAATCACAGCGTGTAGATTTCACTTCTTTGCAGGAGCAACAAAAGCAAAAGTTTGGAAATGCAGGCAAAAAATAGACTATTCAACTGCAGAAATATCTGATAATCTGAAATACGGAGCTAAGTAATGCTGAACCACTCAGGTTAGTAAAAGCAGGGACTGTTTGAGAGGAGTTGGAGGAAGACCTTCACGATACAAAGTTGACTTGTTAGATAACAATGGAAGATGAAATCCTCTGTCAATGTCAAGAGATATAGATGCTAAAAACCCAATCTTAATTTTGCATACAATGTGTGTCTTGACTATTACAACTTAAGAATGAAATTGTAATCTTTAGATAATAATAAATGTCTTTCTGGCAATGACTGCTCAGTGTTCAAATGTTCACTAGTGCTCTGGGCAAACAGAACTAGAGAAAAGGAAGGAGCAGAAAACAAGATGGTACGTACCATCTTCTTTCTGTATAAATTCATGTTCTTCTGGCATCCTGAACACAGTGTGCAGTGCTGGTTTCATCTCTCTCCCCATTTGTCCCATTTTCCCTTGCCCCCTTGTTCTTAAAAAAAAAAAAAAAAAAAAAAAAAAAAAAAAAAAAGCTTTAGAGAAGGGCAACAAAGATGTGGAGTGGTTTCCATCCAAGGAGCAACTAAATAAATTAGGACTGTGGTTTGGAAAAGAGTTTGATTGCAGGTGATGTGATGGAGGTCTGTAAAATCATGAGTGGCATGGAAAAGGTGAATGCAGAATGATTATTCCTACTCTCTCCTGATATAAGAACTAAAAGGCATTAGAAAATCTTTTTTTGGCGTGTTCAAGGGAAATAAGACACTGTTTTGTACAGTGCATAGTTATTCTGCAGGATGTTGTAGATGCTAAAAGTTTACATTGGTTCAAAGAGCACTTGAAATTCGGTGGGTTGGGAGCAGTAATGCATCCAGCACCACTGAATATATAGAGACGCAGTGATTCAGGAGGTCCTTGTGCCATTCCCAAAAGTTGGGAGAATCTTCTTGAAAAAACAAACTCTATGCTTGCTCTTATGCTATTCCCTCGGCATCTGCTATTGGTGGTTTTTAGAGACAAAGTATGGCGCCGGTTTAACCTGTGGTTGGACCTGGTGCAGAAGGTGTTCTTGGGTACTTATGGATCCCAGAAATGTTAATTCTTCCGTACTTGTAAGAGAGGCCTTTTGCATTGTTTCCTTGAGCTGACATAGATCAAGCAGACTCATATTTTATATCATTTTAAGGCAGCAAAAGTTTAGTTTTTGTTGAAGTCTCAATGGCTTCCTATTGAAGGAAAGAAGGAAGGAAGGCTGGTTGTCTGACTGGCTTCTGGCTGTCGTCAGTAAGCCTAAAAATTAAAACTCTTCTACCCTTCAGAAGAGCAAGCAAGGAAATTATACTTTACTTTAAAATTTAAACCGGGGCGTCTTGTTGTCTGGTCTGCATAGTTGTATAGAATAATTCTGTTACATGGTAATATTGTCTGAACTGGAGAACAGCGAAGGTTTCAGTACGTTTCAAGGAAGGGATGACTGAAGTGTGGAGAATGTGTGATTTGAAGCAAGAGGAATTTAATTTAGTTATTCATCATTGATAGTATTACCTTCAACAAGACCTTCATCTCTTTATATGTGCTTTTTGGATCTCAGGGCCATATGAGCTTCACAGAAGACTTTAAATTGTTTTGTTTGTTTTTTTCGCTCTTCCTTGACTATGAATCATTATTTGGGTGGAGTACTGCAACTTGGATTTATGCTCAAAATGTCTTCTATGTTTTCTCTTTCTGTAGGGTTGGTTAATATGTGAGGAACCAACTTGCCAGAATCGAACCCGAAGAGTTCCCCTCAGTTTTTCACGGAGTGGTCCTGTATGCCAGGCCTGTAGAAAGGCTATCCTGAGACCAGAGGTAAGTGTTTTGGGAAAACACTTTGACAACAGTTGAGCAGGATTCTCGGGAAGCTTGCTTGCCTCTCAACTCTACCTTTCAGAAATAATAGAATAAAGCAGGAGTTTCTAATTATGTGACTAGTTTAAAGGAGACTGTTACATGCTTGTCCTGCTCCACATTCAAGCTGTGGCCTCATTGCTGTGAAGAGAGCATGCCATGCAGCTGCTGTGTTTGGAAAATTTCCAGCTGATGAGCATTTGGTCATCAAACTGGAATTTGTTGGAATGTTTCTGCCAGAATACAGGTAAATTAAAATAAACAAAACCAACCTTCCGAAACAAAACCAACTGCCTACTTTTCTGCTGACTGGTTCTCATCTGATTGGATGCTTATCACTAAAGTGCTAAGGAGCTGAAAGTGGGCTTTCATACCATCTTTTGGGGCTACTGATAACATCTTTTGGAGCTACTGTAAAGTGATAAGTATTTTCAGGAGGTGAGAAGTTTTGGGTTCTGCACCTCCAGATTTGGCTTAGTTCCTTAAATACATAGAAGTTTTTAAACCTCACATTGAGCTGTATGCTTTAGTTGTTCTTAGTTCATGACTTTGAAATTAAAGGAAGCCGTCTCTATTACATATTGCAGAATTCTGGCAAAGTACTTCCATTTCTTTGTTCAGGAAAAGGGGTACAAAACAAATTTAACATTTAGCAGTCTTGACATTTTCCAGAGTTTACATGTAAGAACCAAAGTTAGAGAGAGAAAAAAATCATAATGAAAAAAGGGAATCTTTGGCTGGTATTCATTTCAGGTTGTAATAGTCTTTAAATTATCCATGCTTATGTAAAACTTAGAAAAATCAAGGGTTTGAGATAAGGGGGTCAATGCTCTGAAGAAGACAGTGTTGTATTTACCACATGAGATTTTTTTGGTCCTTTTTATTTGGCACTTCAGATGTAAAGAGTCACAAAAGATAAGTGTTAATAAAGATCAAGGGACTGAGACAGTATTGTCACAGATTGATCAAAAGATAGTGATTTTTTGCTTTAGTGATGAATTAATGTTGAAGAATATTAGATCAGATAGAAAGTGGGTAAGAATGAATGGAAGTTCACAGTCTACTTACAGAGGAACCGTAGAGAGACATAACATGAGAAAGGAAGAAAAGCAAATCTGACAGAGAACAAACCTTTCACATATGCTGTTAAACTAGAGTTCACTGTTTTAAGAAATTTAAAGCCAGAAGCAGCAGAAAAGCACTTACATGGGTATTACAAGCGTCCAGGCTTGTCAGTTAACAATTTCTGAATAAACGAGAGCTGAAGTTTCACATTGCGATCCAACTCCTAGCTATTAGAGACACGGATGAGATTTAGTAAGAAGTAGATTATTCTACCTTCTGCTTCCTCTGCATTTTATCACATTCCTCCAAAATACATTTGTATTAACCAGCATAAGGGTAAGATACTGAACTGAGCAGAAGGATCTCTGCTCTGATCTGGTCTATGAGTTGCTATTGAGCATTCCAAAATTTTGACTGTAATTAGTGATGTTAAAAGGCTCAAGTGTCCTATATCAATATTTTCTAGTTGCAATTTCTTATACTGTATGCACGTTTTTAAGAAGCTGAGCATATGTTTTATAGTTTCATATTCAAAAATCCTTAGCTTTTTGTAGTTAGTATAAAATTGTTCAGTGCTTGCATTTAAAGTATCCTCTGTGAATAAATTCT
>NC_049169.1:124578949-124631449 GCF_009769625.2 Cygnus olor | reverse complement strand
TCCATCTCCCATTAAAAAAAAAAAAGTTGAACTTGTAATGTTCCCCTGTACTCGTGTAAACCTTAAAAGAGAATTATCAGTTCTTGACTGAGTACATCCAGCGCGTTACATTACAAAAAGTTAATGGTGACCTAATGTAGATAATATAATCTTGAAGCCTTATGAAGAAATAATGTCTTAAAGATGACACGTTTTCCATAGACAATTTCTATTGCAGACTTATACCATGGAGTGAAGATAAAATGGAGTGGGTATATACATTTGGTGAATAAATGATATAACGCTAATGAAAAGGTAATGAAGAAAAATGTATCTCTTGTAAAATCTGTAAAAATGAGGGGAATACTGAACTTTCCCAACTGGGTTGTATTTGGTAGAAATGCTCTTGGCATTTTTGCAGCCTTATTAGCAAGAGTCTTGGATTTATCAGGAAGATGAAAAGTCATTAAGAGTTTCCTTGTGGAGGGCAGAAGGTGAACAGTAGTATTTCTGAAGAATTCCTTTGGTAGTCTTTGATTCGGGCACACTTTTAACTACCTCAATGTGTGCTGTGGACCTGGCCTCTACATGAGCAAGCTTGTACTTGTGTGTAAGGGTTGGCATGCCTGTAGAAATCAGCTGCCTTGCTGCGCAGAACTGGAATGATTTTTTTTATTATATAAGATTTAAGAATAAGTATTAAAATTACATTTTTTTAAAGAAGTTATAAGAGTATAAAACAATAACTGACTAACTAGTCAATCCAAATTTTTCTGGGCCAGAAACTTTTGACAGCTACATTTTTTCTATTACTTTGTCTAAATATGGTTGTGAAATCCTCTGAAAGAGAGCAGCTGCTTGGGGCAACCATATACTCAAATGGAATGTCCTCTTCCTTGCTCGTCTTTTTATTCCCTATAATTTGGGCACTGGGATGCTGCATGCTACTTTCATAGAAGGGTTTGGGTTGGAAGGGACCTTAAAGGCCATCCAGTTCCACCCCCCTGCCATGGGCAGGGGCACCTTCCACCAAACCAGGTTGCCCAGGGCCCCATCCAACCTGGCCTTGAATGCTTCCAGGGATGGGGCATCCACAGCTTCTCTGGGCAACCTGTGCCAGTGCCTCACCACCCTCTGAGTAAAGAATTCCTTCCAAATATCTTATCTAATCTAAACTACCCTTTTTTAACTACTTTTTTTTTTTTTTTTTTTTTTTTTTTACTTTAAAGGATAAGGTGTTTTTTTTCCTTCTCCAGCCTTACTTACCATAATAAGATTATATTATATGGCTAGGTCAGTTCTGAATTTCTCAAAGCTACACGTAACGAGAGGCAGCCTGCTTGTCTGTTTTTGTAGGTTATTGAAACCTACCTTCTTTCTCTACCTCATGAATCAAGAATAAAAGTAGATTTGGTTGGCACCTCAAGTTGTGGATTCAGGAAGTGACTTAATAGAACACCATCGTGAAGTTTCAGGATGTCTGTTTGGTATCTGATGAAAAATAGCATGGTTCCTCAGGCAGAGAGGGAAGATTGGGTTAGTAGAGCTTGTGAGCAGAGTTGTTTAGAAGAGGTAAGTGAAGAGTCTTCATGATTAATTTCTGTTATTAGTAAAATTAACACGCATTCTGTTGTGATTGGGCTACTTTATATATGTGCATAGGCAAAAGGTGGTGATATTTATTCTAACACTAACATTGATAAAACCTATAGTTTTATGACTAGAATTTTAGTAGACTTCAGATCTTTCTATTAGGAGTGGTATATCTGATTAAGTTTACCTGTTTGAATGGAAACTTGTATTTTTGAGAGCAATATCACAGTTTTATCTGTATTGTCCAGTTTGATCAAATTTTTTTTACAAATATTGCACCATGATCAGAAACCATCCGGCTTGAAACTCAAGTTCAGATGTCACTACTTGTAGCTGATAGGGTTCTGAATTTTTTGTCCTGTTTCAGGAATTTTCTTCCCCTCTTTCTTCTTGTTACATGTTGTCTTTTTATGATGGTGCCAAAGCTGTAATCGCAAAGGTATGGGAGACAGGAAGAAGTCTTGTGAAGAAACTTCTTGCTTTTTCATACTCAGATGCCATATTATTTTCTTTTCCGGTTTATCTCACAAATGGATTCCCACAAACATATATATATGAGTGCATAGCTGGAAGGTTTGAGTAGCTTTAGGATATACTGCAGTACCCTTATGTTCTGCCTGATCACTAGAAAGCAGATAGATGTTTCTGGTAATCATAGAATCATGTAATATCCCGAGTTGGAAGGGACCCATAATGCTTCTTAACTCTCAAAATTATTTATTTATGGTAAGAAGGACTTCTGGGTTCGTCTTGTATCATGATACTTGTAATTAAAGCATCTCAAGTTCAGAACAACAAAAGTCAATATCGATGGCTATAAATTTTAACTTCCCTTTAGGGGCACCTAGTCTAATATTTGAGGCATCCGATTTGACTTAGTATCAGATACATTGAATTTCTCAGGAAAATTTTGGATGCTATCATAAAAAAGTTAAGTATCTTTATAATGAAAAGCTACTAGTTATAAATCATTTGATTGCTGCTCTAAGACAAAAATGAGAAAACTCTAAAAATGGAGCTTATTAAAAAACTGTGGAATGAACAAAACGGCAATGAATTAACAGTTCACTGTTAAGGAAGGCTTTTTTCACAAGGGTGTTCCATGTCTTCCTGTCACAACCAGCTGCTTTTATTTTGTCCTTGAGACAAAATACCCCTTGCACTTGGAGGTATTTGTGTTATTAATAAATACACCACATTCCTCTTCAGTATACTCTCCAGAATTTACTCAGAAATGTAGCAGAGTAGGTGTATGATTTTTCTTGGGCACTGCTTACGAGCTTCGTACAGATTTTTGTTTGGAAGACCCGTTATCACAAGATCTCTTGCCTTACCAGTTTGGAACCTCACAAATTTCTTTCTCTCTTCAATTTATTTATTTATTTATTTATTGTAAATATCATTTTTTATTTGGTAAGATAACATAATTAATTTTAAAGAAATACCTGGCCTGATTTAGCCTTTTGGTGCGAGGGCAAAGAAGAAGCATGCAATTTGTACATCTGCATTATTTTCAAGAGTTTGTTGTAAAGTTTGAAAGGTTAAATTTATAATTTCTTCACATGTTGATTGTCAATGCTCAATGTGAACACTCAAAAATCCTAGCACAATCAGATAGTTCTGCTGGAGTAGATGTGTAGGTCCAAAGCAAAAAACAAACAAAAAAAACCTTTTAGCCCCTGAGAGAAGGGTCTAATCTCTAGGATGCTTATATATACAATATTTAGAGAGAGAGAAAGAAAGAGGTGGTGCTAGAGTATCTTATACCTCACTACTTTAGTCACTTATTATTTTTATTTATTATTTATTCCTTTAGTCACTATTTATTTATTATTTTTTATTTACTTATTAGTCATATTTATTTGCTACTTTAGTCACTTATTATTTATTTTTATTTTTTATCGACACCCGAAATATTTTGAGGTGACAGGGGAGCTGAATTTACCAGAAGGCCTAGAGATTCGCCTGAAGTTATACAGTTATACAATAATGGAGGTGGAACCCAAGTCATCTCTGGCCTTATCTAGCGCTTAAATAACAACAATTCCTTTTCTGTTAAATAATGGTACCGTGGGAAGATCACTTCTTGTCACTCTTGTGAGTGTGAGTGAGCCTTTCTCACTTTCAACCTGGGTTCAGCGGAATTGTTGGTGTCTAGGGTTTGTTTTTTCCAGCACAGCAATAACTTCCAACAGAATGTTCTTCACAATGAAAACAACTGCAATGTATATTCCTACTTTGTAACTGGAGCTCTTTCAATCAAAACTAATTATTGCATAAGTTATTTCCATAGTTCGACACCTGATACCTTTTTTCCAGCCACAAGAAGCCTGTGATTTTTATTTAAACCAACTTCTCTTTCAGTTTCAAGTAAAAATAATCACTTTGAGAGGGTTATCCATTAGAGAGATTGGTTATTATCAGCTATTGTTTGTCACCAGTCTCCCTCAGTGTGGAAGCATTGATTTAACCCATTGAAGATGATTAAGGATATCTGTATTTTTAAAAAATACAGGCAATGCAAATGCTTTTTTTTTTTTTAAACCAATATACAGACAAACAGTTTTCGTTTGCTTGGAAGTATCCTTTCTTCATATGTTTCACGTAAAATTTGTAAGGGGGGGTAGAGCTTTCATGTAAATATCTGTGGCTCGGTTAACTGACAGTGCAAAGAAGAATTTTCATAGTAACCTGATAGTTTCATTTCTGTGATGATGGCTCTGCTAGTAATAATCAGCTTGGACTCCTTGCACTTGTAAGAAACAAGGAGACAGCATGCAAATAATAAGTAAGGAAACTGGAAAAATGGTAGTTTTACTGTTCCATGCCAACTCCCATCTCCACCCCATGTCAAGTGGCCAGTTGATAAATTCCAGAGCTGCGGTTATTACACACAGACTCATTAACATCAATGAACTACATAAGGAAAGTTCTACTGCTCGTATTATGGGGGTTTAGTTACAGTAAATTGTGATGATGGGCATTTCTGCTTTTCTTCAAATTTTTTAGACTGTGTTATGTGGGAAGCATCTGTAGAAGATAGCACAGTCCCTCACATCCACACTAGAAACAATAAATATGACAATAAAAGGAGTATGGATTTGGATTATTAATGAGCTACAGAGCTGCCTATATCACAACTATTAAATTCATTTCAGTTTAGTCATGTGTTTTGGAGTGTCCCATGAAAACTATTAGGCGGTTTGTACCATTCACTTCATAATTATTGCAGTTTTTGAATTGGATCTGTTACTAAGTTGCTTCAGTAGCTGACATAACTTCAAATGATTTTGATGCTTATGAGAATGTTCAGAACAATGCTTCAGACTGTTCTATACTTTTTCTTTCTTTAACTTTATTCATCACCTCTTGAAAGAAAAGTCACTCTTGGGGGGAGGGGGAACCCTACATTTTTTCACCTTGAATGTGCGTATGCACACTGATGATGTCATTAGAGTGGCCAACAGAGTCAAAGCCTAAAGGGTTGAATCTTTGCCTGTTCTGAGGTGACCTAACTCCTCTTTTTCAGGATAATCTCAGGGTTTGTATCTGTCTTCCTGTTTCGACTTGCGAACTGAAGGATGCAGGATAGAATCTCTGTTTGTTTTTGTTTTTTTTTTTTTTTAAAGCAGTCTACAAAATTGACAGCAATAGCAATCAGTTTTAAACATGCATCGGCTGGTTAAACCTGGGTCATTAAGAATGCTATTAGATTGGTAGATTACACTGGAGGTGTTTTTAGAGAAGATGGCATTAAAAATAAAATATATCAAAATTAAGTGTATACATTGCCAATGCCACTTTCAGTGCTGAAGAATCCCCTCTGAGTTGTGAAGAGGGAGATTGAAAATAAGGTATGTTTTGCCCAGAAAGAGGTGTAGGAAAGCATATTGGGATAAATTCTGCATAATATTGACTTTCTTGTGGAAGGAGCAGATGGCAGCATAACAGGCTGCTGGAGTTGTGTCTGGTACCTAAAGAGCTACCATTGATTTAAGCCCTTGGTAATAGATACAGTTGCTGTATAAGTCATTGAGATGTGCCTTTGTACACAACTGTTCTTAACACTTGCGTTAAAACATCATTGCCACCCACAGAAAAGATATTTTCATTTTCTTTGCCACCTGCATAATGCAACATTTCTTTAGCATTTAGAAGAGAGCTGTTCTACTGTAGTCTGTGAGCCTTTTCAGAGACATGAGATCAAGACTTGCATTGATGATTAGATACACTGGTACAGATAGATGCTAGTATAACCTTTTGGGGACAGTTGGTGTTATCAAAACAAAGGAAGAATGATCTTGCTTAACAGAGGAGTCACCTGGGTACATCTTGGCTGCAGAGTAAGTTAAATAAATTGTGTTGCAAGTATGTCTGCTGTTCCAGCTGATGCAGTAATCTTGCAGAGTCTTTGAGAAGTTTCAGGAGTTGCTTGTTTAAGTTGATGGCAACATAGAGGTGGGGACTTCAGTCAATCTCTAATAATTCTGACCTTCTAATTGCAAAATATTCCAAGGTGCATGATGAATATTGATATTCATATAGATATTCCTATCGGACTAGTTTTCTTATTGTCTTAACTTTTAAGAAAAATCAAGATCTATGAGAAAACATTTGCCCCAATTCCTTCAGAATTTACTGAAATGCTAAATTTGCTTTAGCCAAAATAGTGTCCTCTGCAGCAGACATGTTCCTTGCTTCAGATTATCTAAGTAGATGAGCTCAAAGAATAGTTCATAAAAATTGAGGAATTAGGAGCTCAGGGAGGAAAACTAGCTTTTCATACTTTTTACTCCCTTGCTAAAACCTAGAATTGAGGGAATAAATCCTGAGAGTCATTGAGTTCTGAGAAATAGAAATACGGTGATCCAAAGCAGCGTTCTCAGTTCCCTCTCTGCAAGTGATTTTTTTGTTGTTGTTGTTTTTACATGCGTGCTTTTACATCTAAAACATATTTAGATAAGCTTATTTGCTTGTGCATCTAGCCTATTTATAGTGCTGTTTATTTACTAATAAAACAATTTTTAAATGCTGTATTTGTGCTTGTTGAATGATAATCAAGATTCAGTTAAAAAAAGAGCCTTTCACAAATATTAGTAAATTATTTTGGAGAAAAGAAATGCAACGTAACCCGTTTCTTAACAGAATCATAATTTAAATAAATGTGTACAAGCCAAGCTGCCTATACAGATTACACTTCTATAGTTTGTGTTTCTGGATAGCTGATGAGTGTCAAATGTTTGTGCAAAGTGTATCAATCAGGGAGACAAGATACTATTTCTAAAATAGTACATAAAAATCAAGGTTGCAAATACAGAGCTAGATTAAAATCATTCATCTAAACAAAAATATCATACTTCCAAATTTAACTCTACTACAGTCTAGATTGTGGTCTAGTCTACCATGACTTCGTACTATCATCAGTTTTCTGCAGTTATCCATAGCATGTTGCATCTGAACATTGGACTTAGACAATAGACTTGAAACGTGCCTTAAATAAGATAATGAGGGCTAACCTTTTGTTCATCCTTGGCAGCACACCTCTGTTTCTTAACGTCAGCAGATTGCATGAAACAATAAAAAAGCAACTTTATACCCCATCTGCAGATTCTAGCCTCTAGTTGTGGCTCGTCTCTCTTTGCCATGAAATGGGACTGCAGCTGGTAGATGGTCGACCTCATGCAGATTCTTTCCCTGCTCTTTTCCCATTTCCCTTCCTCATTCTCATTTAGGGATGAATTCATGAGTTTTAAAGTTAAAGAGCCTCATGTAGGATCCAAAACCTTGTATGCACTCTTAAGAAATTATTCCTCATATTTCTTAATCATGGTGAAGAAGGATGGTTTCTCTTGTAATCTAGCCTGAGACATAGCATATGCACTCGCTATATTAGTTTCAGGATATAGTTGAACATGAATGGAAAAAAAAAATGGCTTTAGAATTGCAAACATAGAGGTAGCATCTAAGCCTTTCATAGCCTGAGTTAAAATCTTAATGTCAATATTTCTGCTACTGTGTATTTTTTGTATTACTGCCACGGGCTTTCCTTCACCTAAAATATTTAAAATTTTTATTACTTGTGCTTGTGTATGGACTGAGAAAGGGTAAAGTTTCACAGGAAGGACTGAGAATAATGACTGTTTTAGCACAATGCTTTCAGCATTAAAGGCTGGCTTTGTAGGGTTTTCATAATTCCATATGTCCTGGTTTCAGTTAGGACAGAGTTAATTTTCCTCCTAGTAGCTGGCAGGGTGCTATGTTTTGGATTAGAATGAGAAGAGCGCTGATAACATGCTGATGTTTAATTGTTGTAGAGCAGTGCTTACACCAAGCCAAGGACTTTTCAGCTTCTCGCTCTGTCCTGCTAGCGAGCAGGCTAGGGATGCAGCAGGAGCTGGGAGGGGACAGACCCAGGACAGCTGACCCAAACTGGCCAAAGGGGTATTCCATACCATCTGACGTCATGCTGAACAATATATAGGGGTGGCTAGCCGGGGTGGAGGGGGGGGCCGGCTGCTCGGGGATAGGCTGGGCATCGGTCAACGGGTGGTGAGCAATTGCATTGTGCATCACTTATTTCGTACACATTATTACTATTAATACTATTATTATTATTATTATTGTTATTCTTTTCCCTGTCTTAATAAACTGTCTTTATCTCAACTCACAGGCTTCACTTTCCCGTTTCTCTCCCCCATCCCAGAGAGGGAGGGGGGAGGGTGAGCGAACGGCTGTGTGGTGTTTGGCTGCCAGCCGGGCTAAACCACAACACCATAGGAAAAAGAAACCTCAAAAAAACAAGGCTAAACATACAACCTTAGCTCTGCCTCCATGTATAGTAGCCCTAGCTACATGACCATCATTTATCAAGAAAATCACAAACTCCTTTAATGCGCAGTGAAAAGAGCATCATTTTTTATTGCTTTGTTGTCACTCTGGTGTGATGTACACCATTCAGTCTGTGCATTTAAGTTTTGTGTCAAGATACAGGTAGAACTGTAGGGTCAGGTGGCCCCACGTATCCCCATGAGCTAGCTTGCATCCTAGAAGTAGCTGAGGTCTGGGCACTCCACAAATACTTCTCAAGGAAATTAAAAAAATTACTATCAGCTCCATATTACTGCAAGGTAATTGGGGTTGGGGGATTGGTACTCAAGGCATCTCAGTGTATTTGTACTGCAGTATGAATCTGTATGAGCTCACAGTTGGTCTCATCACTGCATGAAGCTCAAAGGCCTTACATTGTCTCTGTATACATGAATTAATGACGTTAGATGTCATCAACTGCAGGAAGAATTTATCTCTAATAAGGCAGTTTCGGATAATCTTCTTGGTTGGTCCCCATTTGGTTTATTTGGTTTCCAGCTATGAGAAATGTGGGTCCTGAAAAAATAATGTATGAGTTGCATGCTTCATGAGTAACAGTTCTCCGTGAGCAAAGGCAGAGGTTTTGTATGCAGGTTTCAGCTGCGTAGAGTTCTAATTGTTTGATTTGTTCAGTTGTAGGAATACATCTTGTAGGGTAAGTTTCCTGGAAATTTACGGTTCAGCTCTTGTTTGTTAGGAAACAAACAAACAACAACAAAAGATTTTAGAATTTTGTATAGAAATATATGAAATGACTTGAAAGGCAAAAGAATTTTATGCAGTAATGAGAGTTCCCGTGTGTGTGATTATTTTTCCTCTGTTTCGAGTAAGCAGATGACCTACAGTTAATTAACTGCTGAGTGCTCCTCATTCAATGAGTAGATCAGTCAGTTCTCTAGAACAAGACAGAGCTCTGGCTCTGCTCTGGCTTATTCAGTACTTTAGGTAGATGGTGAATACTTGGCCCTGGTACTTTAATCTCCAGAGCAGTGACAGCTTTGCTGTACAGAGGTGGCTTTCAATTTAACGTGTTTCCCCCAAGCCTTTTCTGTTAACTACTTCCTACTGTCCTCCCCAGATTGTCAAGGGTCAGGTAATTCCAGAAATCCAGAAATGAGTGACTTTGGAAGTGCTCGTTTTGGTCTTAAAAATGTAAACATGGATTTTGTTTCTTCTTAGTTTTGTCCTGTACATCAAGCGGAGGATGAGTTTTAGAAGAGCATATTTATATGCTTCTTATTTGAAGCAGCACGTTATTTTAAGTGTGCAAATACTCCTGATCAGAGGCTCTTGAAATACAGTTGATTTGGGGATCATGCTGACACTTCTCTGGAGTAACATTCAGTGCGTCCGTGTAGATGCAGTTTTGTATTTCTGTTTGTGCATGCTGCTGGGAGAGTCTGGTTCCAGAGTGATGTGTCTCTTTCATCGACTGTCCAGTAAAGCTCATTTTTCGTACGATCCCCATCCAGAAGAATATCAGTGTAGGATGGATCTTCAAGCTTCAGACTGGCTAGCCTGCAAATACCTCGGTTATGTAATAATGCTACTTTCAGAGGGAGAAAGAACACGGATACTCTGCAGCCTCACCACATCCATGAGTTACATTACAGAAGACACTTTTTTTTTTTTAAAGGTTTCCTTCTTCTAACTTAGAATGCAAAGTCTTCCATTATTTGGACAAAACCAAGTCTTGTACCTTTTTCCTATATTGCCCTGGTGTCAAGTACCAGTGTTGAGTATCTTCTAACCAGAGACCTGAGGGTACAGATGTTTATGTATATGACAGTGATTGGCCTGGGTTCTCTTCTGTGTCATCTGAACTATGCATAAGCTTCCAAGATAAAATAATTATTGTGTGTGTCTCATAGGTTTAAAGGCTGGGCAGCAGCTTGAGGCTGGTGGTGTGATGCATGCCCACTATGCAAGGACACTTGTGGGTTCAGTCTGTTGGGGCAGAGCCTGGGACTCCTGCAGTGCAGTCGGAGCCATGCTGCCAGCATGAATGGTCTGGGCACGTATCTGAACCATCAGTGTCATAGCTCCACTTGTCATAGCCCAAAACTGAATCAGTAAATGTTGAAAATCTAGTAGTAGGGACAGCAACAATTAAGTGCTTGAGCTTGCTGCTTTGTTTAGCAGAGACAAACTGACCAAAGGGACCACCTTGACTACATTGGAAGTTAACCACCACATGTGATCTTGTTAATTTATTAAGCTGCTTTTATGAAAAGCAGCTTTATATTCATTTCGTTATTCACTTTTCCGGAATTGTCTGAGACTTTTGAACAGTATTTTTATAGAATACTCCTTTTTTTTAAAAAAAAACTTCTAATGTATGTCAGTTTGCTATTGTATTTTCACAAATATGGTCTGTGTTCAGATGTATGTGTAGACATGCATATGTGCAGTGCGTAGTTGTGTACGCATGTACACGTGTGTGCACATGTATGTAAAATCTTTAGAGCTAATGTCTGCAATCAGTCACTGATTACTGTTATAATGTTCTTAGAAAAAAGATACTTCAGAGCAGATAGTGTTTCTGGTTTTGTTGGAGACTTGGTCATAAGTTTTATGTGCTTGTCTCCTTTGTATAATTGTATGAAGTGTCTGTAATACAAAAAATTAGTCATAAGCATCTCAGTGCTGATAATTTTAGACTAAAGAACACTTCAGAAGGAAATCTGTATACTGAGGGTATTTGAGGCAAGTGATCTCCTATTAGTCAAGACTTGTGTTCGCATGGCCAGGTCTCTTTGGGCTACTCAGAAGAGCTTGCGTACTGGATGCAAGGCAGAGCCCTAGAAGAAATTTCTCTATTATGATAGAATAAACTGTTTTTTTTTTCAGTTAAAAAACGGATCTTTCTTCAGGCTATGTTGTAGTTACTTCTAGTGTGTTTGCTAATTAATGGAAGTGAGTACATTTTCAAATAACTGCATGCTAATGCTTAGCAATTTCAACATACATTTATTTCACACAAAATAGTTATTCTAGTTGCACAGTTTAATTTGGCCTATTCGACACAGACCAGCACTGTATTTTAACTATGTTTTTGGGATGTATGAAAAAGTGAAACTTCAATAGATGTCAGCACTGGCATGGGGTGAGGGGTAAGCACATGGTGAGTATTTGGAGCTGCTTTAACACATACTTCATGGGGCCTTTTTGTAAAGATGTGTCTGCCATCAGAGGCTTGGTAGGGACCAGGGGCTGCATCGGCTTGGTGTGATGCTACCAGCCTGTTCTTACAAGAGAATATGCAGGTTGTGTAAAATGTGGTCTCAAGCTTCCGTTTATTGCCTTGAATTCACCATGGCATGGGTAGCATTTGGATGCATAAATCCACAGTGCTAAGCTGTGCCCTCTTTTCAAAAATAGAAATTGCTGCACATAAGGGAGACGATGGAAAATGTGTACAGTCTATACAATCTTCCAGCAGTAGATTGAGACCAGTGGCACTTCCCCGAAAAAATAAATTACCCGAAATTTGCAGCACATTCATATTCAATTTCATCACAGCAGATGCTCATTAGTATGTTGTTATTAATTGGTATTCACTTTAGGTTTTGTTTAAAATGAAGATAATAATTAGGTTTTAATTACTGCATCTTTCTAAGGGGGGAGGGGAGGAAATGCCTCTCAAGGCACTGAAGTATTTCCTGTATGCTTTGCTCTGCTACATGCAAGCCTAGAAAGTCTCTGAGACAATTTTCTGCCAAGTCGCTTCTTTTCTATTCCTTTTGCTTTCTTTCCTGTTTTTAAAGTATTAAGAACTAGCCCTAAATGGTTTGTTTGTTGGACATGTGAATCGTATTGTAATAGCAAGAGCCTCTGCTCTTTCTAATCAAATTACCAAAAAGACTTCTCACAAAAGTAACTCTCTCAAGCAGCTGATTAATGAAGTGGTGCCACTGTTTTGTATTATAATTAATTGAAGTAATACAAATAACTTCTGTAGCCTGTAGAAATTATCTCCTTTGCAAAGCAATCTAGTAGAGTTAGCAAGCTAGGAGGTGGGGATTTTTTATTTATTTATTTCTTGTTGCCTTCATCATCCTTAAAAACCATAGGTGACACAACTGAAAACAGCAGATGATGGCACAAAGTAACAACAGCAAGGAGAGGGCTTGCAGAGCTGAGAGGAAGCCAGGTGCAGAGGCAAAGAGCAGGAAAAAAAGAGGTTGCAGAAAAAATGTAAAGGGTCATGAGTGTGGTGGGACTATAGAGAAGTATAGAAATATGCGAGATACGGATAAGTGAATTAAAGACTTACGCTTACTTTAAAAGAATGAGTCATCTAAAAGGCATTGAGCATCACATCTTTCTTCGATTAATACAGAAATTCACAATCACAGAATTGTAGAGGTTGGAAGGGACCTCAAGAGATCATTGGGTCCAACCCCCCTGCCAAAGCAGGTTCCCTAGAGCAGGCTGCCCAGGTAGGCTCCAGACGGGCCTTGAATATCTCCAGAGAAGGAGACTCCACAACCTCCCTGGGGGCAGCCTTTTTCCAAACAAAATGAGTTGAAGTAGTGGCATTTGGTTTTCTGGACTGCTCAAATGCACGCTTTCAGATCTGGAACTTTCCATGCTGTTTCGGGTGTGGTTATTAGAGTAGCACTGTATCTAGGTAAATGGAACATCACAACTAGAATTGTTAGTTCAGTCCTTTGCTCTCTGCTGTTGTGAATTTCCGTCAACTTCTTTTGGGGTTTATTTTCCCTTTTTCCTTTCCTCAGGCCTTTCTTATCTGGACTCTCTAGGTCACCACGCTGCCCTCAGTTACTGAAGGGATTTTTAAAAGCTGTGTGTTAGCCGTTCAGCTCCTGTTACCAGGAGGGAGTAGAATTAGGCACCTCAACTGAAGTTCCTTGTGATGTAATCTCCAGCAGCCATTACTGAGGGAGGGTCCTTGTAAGTTCAACACCTATATACACAGCTGCCAGCAACTTTCCTCCCATGAGAGAAGTCCCGGTAAGAGGCAGTGCGGCGTAAGTTCTTCTCACGTGCTGTATTCAGGGTAGGAAGGATGCTCACCAATGATTAAGTCCATTAGGTTCCCTTACTTTCAGAGAGCTGAGCTGAGTAAGCTTTGGCATTTCCAAAAGAGAGGAGCAAGGGTGGGCAACAGCAGTTTTCTCACCCTCTGTGAGCAAAATTAAGAAAAAACAAGTTTGATTCTCAGTTCTTGCTGAAAGGGCTGTAAACCAGTGTCTGGAAAAATCCCCTACTTTCTGATTGCTCCACTATGGAACGAGGGAGTTGAGACTATTCACCACTTGAATTTTGGCCTCAAGAGAGGTAGGCAAGTACTTGAGGTGGCCTTGCTCTGGTGCTCTGGAGCTGAATACTTAGGGGCTTGTGCGACAGAAGATGCAACAGTTCTACCTTTTAGTCCAGTATCTTGTTCAAACATCAGCAGTTACAGAATAAATACTAAGCTATTCATTACTGTCAAGCCAGGGTGAATTTGAACATGTATGGAGGCACAGCTGACCTTGCGGAACTCCAGAAATACAAATGCGTTGCAGCTGTGAAGCCTCCTTTGCTAATGCGTGCCCTAGCGAGCATTTCCTGGTATGTGTCAACTGAGCAAGATCGTTTTTTTTTTTTTATGACTGAGCATTTTGTACCTTATTTTTTGTGCTTATTCATGGGAAAATTTGCTTTTCTGATGTTTGTAATTCACCAGTTCTGTTAAGAAGACATCGTCGTTTTCCTACCAGGTAATCCATGTGATCTTGTATTTGTCCTGGGAAGGCAGGTTGGGGATTTGCAATTGGCCTCCTGACGCTACAGGATACAGGTCTGCAATTATATCAAACCCAGATTTCTTCAGATGAATATTTGTTGGCCAAGCAGAATTATTTTTTTTTTTTTTACATCTGTTACTTTTCTATTACAAGCTTAATTTTTCTGTCAAAGGAGTGAATAACTGTGGTGATTGCAAACTATATACCTTTGGTTCCTCTATCTGTTTACTGCTGTTCTAAATGCAACAACAACAAAAAGTTGTTTGCTTGCTTTGGTACAGAGTGTTCTTTCCACGAATGCAAGCTGTCAAAAAGGCAGACTTCTCTGCTAAAGTCAGTTCTTAATGAAATCAAGAAATCAAACATTGTGGAACAAATAGGAATTTCAAAATAGATTTTTATTTTCCTGTACTCGCCATTCGGTCTTCTGTGGTAAGAAAGAATACATAAATGATATGAATTTAGAAGAAGATCTTTTAGATCTTATGGTAAGTTAAGAGCTGTCAAGTTTTCTTTACACAGAAATTCACCATTAAGTGTAAAATATAACTTGGGTTTGAAGTTCTAGGGTTAGGTTTTTTCTTTCTTTTTTTTTTTAAACCTACAGGTTATCAGAACTTAAAGTGTACAGAGTGATGATACAAGTCATTCTTACTGTCCTTTTAAATTTAAGGTACCTGTTTCTTAGTTTCACAAGTGTACCATAATCCTCATAGTTGCGTGAAAGTCTTCAAAACCATTTGTTTTCCACCAGATGATTAATTGTAAAATGTGGCAGGAAGCTAAAGGGAAGGAGGTTTTAGCACATTATCATTAAAAATAAAAAAAAAAAAAAAAAAATAATTAAAAAAAAGTTTGTGTGTATGTATATGTGTGCGTATACTTATGTGTGCGTGTGTAAATTTTTACATCCTGATTTTTGTATTTTCTTTATCCATTTAAGCAGTGACTTTCAATTAGCCTGCCTACTAATATCAGGTCACTAAACTCTATAGCTGATGCTTTATTCTTTCATGTGGGTTGTCATTCGTTTGCTTCAGTTGGCTGGCAAAGGTTGTTGTATATCCATTACCAGCAACACAGCACTTTGCATTTCTGAATTGACAAGCAGCTATATTGACCTAGCGCTTATTATGGGTCAACAGCTGCGTTAACCGACGGAAGGACTGAGGGGCAATTAAAATGAATTGGCAAAAATATATCTTCCTAATTTACTCCAATTTGTTATTTATGCTAACATTGTATGGCTTCTATGGTGACACTAAACAGAATGGACCCAATAATGGCAATTAACATAAAAATATAATGGCTAATCAAATTGACAGCAACTGTTTCTCATCATCTCGACACACAATACATTATCAAAACAAACTATTATGAAGGAGGTAATTTCAGTGTTCTATTCAACCTGCTTCATGTGTGCAGTCAGGGAGATGTGTACCAGCAATTACAGCTGAATCTAAAAAACTAAACAAATAACTTAATCGCTGTCGTCCTCCTTTTTTCTTCTTCAGGAAGCAGTAATCAGGATTTACTAAAAATAACTGATGTATAATAGTATAATGATGATGCATATCGTAGAATAGCTAATAAGGAATAAAATAAGCTTCTGTGTGTCTTTTTTTAAAATAGGTTCACATGAAGTGGAAAAAAGTATAATGTTAAAATATATAAAAAAATAACTAAGCAGTAGTAATGGTTGTCAAATGTCTCAATGTGAGTTGCTTAATAGTTATAGATACTTTATAACCTGTCAGTAGATGTGTAAAATTAGCTGAAATAAGTAACAAAACTTGGCTTGGTTGGGTAGAAATGTAAAAAGCTAAATGAAAGCAGAATTCCAATAAGTGGAAATAGTTTACCAGTTGCTCTTCCTCTGCATTTTCAGTCTCATATTCCTTGTAGTATACTGAGTGTCAATTTAACATCGGTCCAATGACATTCTTTGTTGGCTTTATAGCTCATCAAGAAAATCCTCAAGATTTCATCTCTACATGTATACTAAATGTAGTAAAATGGATGCTACTTCCACAGTTGATGCAGTTATGGTTATTTCGTTCTTGATCAAGACGTTTGTAAAGCACAAGTCTTCAAACCATTGTTGGTCAATATTTCAGCCCCAGTATCTTAAACAGCAGGGAATGGGACATGGTTTTATTGAACAAGAGTTCAAGAAGATTAACTTGAAAGGGCTTAGTTGTAGCTTGGGTAAGGTGAATCTCATGTCTATTTGAGCAATCTTCTAATGCACAGAACGGCAATGGTGACATGAAGGCACAGAGGCATGTACTTTTGAACTAGAGGAATAGCACAGAGGCTCGACATCGCTGACATTCAGAGCATTTAATTGAATGTGATATTCCACATGTACACACCTGCAGATTTGTGATCTAAATGTGTGATTACTAACATGCTGTAGTCCTTCACAGATGTGTAGAGTAAGGTGATGACATAGCTGTAAAGGTATATATGCACCTGTTCTTATTTGAATGTTCACAATTTGTGTAACCACAGCTGTGTGTGTATGGGGAGGGAATATAGTCAAACACCTGTATTCATCAAAAATATACGTTAATTCTTTTTCTTTTTTGAGATTGTTGCGTTGTGCAATATACTAAAGCACTAAAGTTATTTGTTTGTCCCATAGTTCTTATGACTCTTATTTCGGTCCCAAAGCATCATAAATAGAATAGATAAATGTGATTTATGTGTCTATAAGAATGGGTAGGTTTAGTATGATTTATATAAATGATTTAAATTGTGAGGAAAAAGTGTACAGAGACATAATAAAGAGATTTGGCATAATAGTAATAATAGTACAAAATATTACGTGAACAGAACGTATAATCTGCTAGAAAAGTACAGAAAGAATCAGCTTTTGATAGCAGACGTAGAAATAAGTGCAAGCGACACACTTTTCAGTTGGGTTTTTAATTACTACCTTTTTATATTACAGTATTCTGATAAGGCCCTGTACACTCAGCTGTGCTTTTACCGGTACATCTTTGATGTGGAGTATGCAATGGATAAAGTGATTACTGAGGAGGATAAAGGTAAGTTTAGATTTTTAATTAACTAACTATAGCTTAATAGCAACTTGCATTCTAGAAACAAGAACTATACAGTTGTACTCTTCAAATCTGAACTACTAGGCTGTAATGTAGAAGAGAAAACAGAAGAAAGTAGGATTGTGGGAACTGAGGAATGCGTTCTGTTGGAATAACGGTTTTAAGATTATATGTCTCCTTTGTTCTTTTGAAGCAATTATGCTTTGGAAAAAGTGCTTTTCCTACATATTATACCATTAAATATCTTTGCATGAAGTTGGAAGGACATGTCAACTTCATTAAATAGATTAATTAAAACATATTCATACAGTATCCAAAAGAAGCCAATTCACACACATTTGACTATAAATATTTGAGAGACCCTTTCTATTGGGGAGAAAATGGTGTCACAAGAAAACAGTAAAGTTAATTGTCTACAAAGCTCTGCTAAAACCACAAATTAATCTAATGTTAGGAAGACTTATCGTCTTCTTGTCATCTTCCAATTACCATAATATTTGGAATATTTACCATCTCTAACCTATAATGTATTTATGGTTTTGTGCAGCTAAATGATTCTCAAGCTGACAGAAGAGTATTTCTGATGGTGGGCTAATACATGGTTGGTGGGGAATTCTGAATAAAACTGAATTTGGAGCCCACCTTTGTGTGTTGTTCACAGAGAGCACTTCCATTGTGCTCTTGGTGGTGCCTGTGAACAAAAAGCGCTACCTCTGTAGACTGCTGCTCTGATGGCTGTTCTGTTGTAGAAGTCTTTCCCCAGCCCTGACCTGTATCAGGCCATTAGATCTGTTACATCTTCCTTTGAAAACTGGTTCTCTTCAAAGAGACGAACTAGATAAACATCCGCAATGTACAATTCTGTCCTATTTTTCAGATATCTTTTGAGAGGAAGACATCCTTCTATTGCCCTAAAAACACATACAAAACTTGAGACTAACTACCAATGGCTATTTGCATCACCTTATTTCATAACTACCAGTGCTCTGTTTTCTTGTAATAGATGTTATTGATTTGTCACAATTAATGTAAAACTTCGTAGTATTGAAATAATTTTCATATGCCAATTTAGTCCTGAACTGGAAATACAGTGAACTCCCTTAATAACAAAGCTTTTTTTTTCTCTTGAAAGAAAAAAAAAGTTTCTGTGCCATTGTTCGCAAGCCATTCTGTCCTTGACCTGTGAGCAGCATCATTGCGCTTTCCAAAAATGGTGGTAAAAAATTAATTTAGGTTTTGTATATCTTTGGTATTTTCAGTTTCTTCTTTATTACTTAGGTGAATAAGCCATTTATTTACTCTTGTTTTGGTTTTGGTTTGGGGAGGGTCTTTGCTTTTTTTATTATTTCTTTATTTAGAGAGGTTGTTTTAGAAAGCCGAAATGTCATGGGCTTTTTGCAATTCTGCATTTTATCACCATTTTTTCTGAGTTTTTAAAGACTAGTTCTTCAAGCTTATAGCTTCGTTTATTCTTGATAGCAGTTCTGGGTTGTTACTCATCTTGGAGTGTTCTTCTATAAAGAGTTTTCAGTGGCTGGAGATTCATGTTATAAATGTGTTTTCCACTGTAGTTTGAAGGAATTTGTGCTTTCTCTCCATTCAGAACCTTGAGATTCCGCTGCTAGTTTGCCTGCATTTTCTATATTTGCCTCTTCAAAACAGAGAACCTTAATTGCAGAACAGGTTTCTGTTTGTTCTGCTATTTATGTTGGAAGTCTGTGCTATTTATTGAGATGGAATCTAAAAGAATAATTGTGAAGTCAGTGGGAGTTCAAAAGTCATCCATCCTGCTCCCTTTCCTTGCAAGAGGATCAATAGGATTGTCTGTCTAGCCTGCATTTTAAAGCTAGGATAAATTTAATAAATAAATAAATTAAATTTTGGTGATGCAGATTCTACAACCTGTCAGATTTTTCCAACCAGTTTCTTCTTCTCTACTTACCGTAGAGACTTTTTCTGTACATCTATGGTGAATGTTGTTTTCTAAAGCTTATTTTGTGCATGATGGGTAATAGTCTATTCTTTTTCTTTAAGAGAGTTCTGCATATTTAAAGCCCATATGTTATCTTCTGTGTCACTTTCAATGACAAACCTGAACTTTTTGGAGAGGTTTTAGGGAAGAGTTTTCTAATTCTCTGCATGTTTTGTTGTGTTCTTTTTTGTGTATTTTTTTATTATTTTTTGTTGTTGTTAAAGAACCATCAATAATTAGACCTTCAGTAGGTCAGATTCATTCCACCAGAGTGGAACGCAGCAGAAATATTAATTAACATGTTTTACAGACTGCTCTTCTGTTTATTCATACCGCTATGGTGTTCACAATGTTTGCAACAACATAGTTTACTCGTTTCATATGTGTTCTATTGTAACCATTATATGCTGTCATGCATAGTTGTTTCTAACCATTTTTTGCACCCTGTGTTTATTTGTGGACATGTATTGATGTATGTACTATGACTCTATTCAGGGATATTGTTTAATGGGTAATATTGGTGGAGGGGGCACAGCTGGACCAGATGATCTTGGAGGTCTTTTCTAACCTTAATGATTCTATGATTTATACAAAGGAATAGTACTTCTCGCTTTTCTTTGTTAGATAGCAGGTTAGTGTGGCGGAGGAAAGTTTCAAATCAGATCCACTTTCTCAAAATTATCTTAAGCCCTAATCTGATCTTCTAGCGTACTTACAGCTCCTGCCAGTTTTACATTGTCTACAAAATCTAAATTATAGACGAATCAGGGAATACACTATATTTCTTACTCCAGGTCTCAAAAAAAGTATATAGATGACCACCCTGACAAATACCTGTGCAGATTCATTCAAGACCTCCCTTCATTTTGCCCTGGGCAGCTGATAGTCATGCTTTTCTAACCAAAATTGACCATGTTTTCCTAGTACGTTATGAAAATCTAAGAATAGAAGTACTTACATGGAATCAGACAAAAGCCCACGTAGCCTTGTTTGTTCCCTGTCTCTGACAAATAGGTGCCAAAGGAAGAATACAAGAACAGTGCAACTATACATGTTGCTTCTCCCAAAGACTCTCCCAGCCTCTAAGTATTTAATCTTAAAGAATCTGTCCAGTGGATATGTTATCTAATAACTTCCAGAGAGTTTTTTTTTTTTTAATGGAACTCATCCAGTCTTCCCTTGAGTTCATCCATTCACTAGGTATCAAGGATGCCTACAGGTCCAGCAGCTGTTGTGTGAAGTTTTTGTTTTGGGTTTGAACAGTTGCTGTTTCCCTCTGTAGTTTCTTGGTTCTTGTTCTGGAAGACGGGACAACAGCGGATCCCTACATTATTTCATGCTGGGACTAAACTTGTAAACTTCTCTCACATCCCACCAGCAAATCTTTGTCATGCCTTTTCCACATTGAAGACTCCTGATCTATTTAATATTTTCACTTTTGGAAACAATTTCATTTCTTTGTTCACTTGCCTTGGAATTTTCTCCTCCTTGTGATGGGAGCCAAGAAAGGGACAGAGCTTTCAAGACACAGGTGAACCATGGATTTATACTGTGGCGTAGATGATACTACCTGCTTTGTTCTCTGTTTTCTCCAAGTAATTGCTAATGCTTTTTTGTGGTTTTGTACTGTTCAACTTCTAGGTGATGGTTTTCATGGAACTATCTATTGGAATCTGCTTGTGATCATGTCAGAGCTCATTTTTTGCATAATTAAGGTTTAGAAAAAATAACTTTAGGCCTATTGCTTTATGTTTATCTAAGCTAAATTAATTTCCCATTTCATTATCTGATTGCTAAGATCTTCCTGGTGTTCTTTACTAATGACTCTAGCATAGCATAGTGTTACAAGCAAGTTGGTATCTCTATTGACAACCTGCCTTTCCCAGGTCACTTATGAATATAGTCGAGGTGGCTGTGGAACTCCATTGGTGACAGTTTTCCATCGTAAGAACTTACAACTTAAGCTCTGTTTCTTATCTTTAGTTGGTCATTTATCTATACCGTCTTAAGCCATGCCTGTTTTTCTCTTTAAAAGGTTTAGGTAGGAGACATTTACAAAGATCCCCAAATGGACAATATTGGTTGGATCATCCTTGTTCACATGCTTGTTGAATGCTTCATGAGATTATTAATAGGTTTGTGAGATGGGTTTTGCCTTGTAACACAACCTATGTTAATTCTTCCCCAGCATATTATATTTATCCAGGTGTCTATCAATGCTCTTTTTATCATTTCAGCTCATTTGCACAGTACAGGTTGGCGTTCATTTCATTCACATTTCCTGGATTTTCCTTAATATCATGGAAGACAATTTCAAAAGCCAGACTGAAGTTAGGATGTAACCTCTACTAGATATCCTCTAATCTGGGTTCTGCTACCCAAGGAAATTACAGTGGCTGACACAGTTTAATTTTTTCCACATCCCTGTGGTTTATTAGTCTACTTCTTGTCATCTTCATCATCTTCATGTTTACAACTAGTTTTGGTCTATCTTCTCCCTGTAAGAATTAAAAATAAGCTGATTGGTCTATATGATGTTTTACTATATCAGTGACTGGTGAAGTTAGCTGTCAGTTATACTATTCAGGAATATCTGGATTACATAGTTATTGGTTATTATTTGTAGCATTTATTATTATTATCTATTATTATTTGTAGCATTTACCTCCAAGCAATTGGTTCTCTTCATCTGAAAGTTTAAAGTCTCTCATGATGATATAGTTTAGTATGTTAACGTTGTTCGAGGTGTGCGAGGGTCCTAGTTTTCACGCTAAACAAGTGAAATTCTGAAATTCCTTTGCTGTCTGTCTAAATTAGGAGCTGTTGCACAGTTAGTATCAGGTCAAAAACAATTTAATTTTCAGTATCACTGTGCCAAAAGCACTAATTTACAGCTGCCAGTAATAGTGTCAGGTCTATTTGCTCTGAATTATTTTTTTAATTAAAAAAGGAAAGGAGAAAGTGCTCCATTGTGACTAGTAATGTACTCAAAATGTTTTCAGTACTTAGAGGTTTTCAAAGCTGGGTAGGATATTGCTGCTTAGGTGCACAGTCAAGCAGTAGGAGTAGCATAGTAGTATCCTCTGTTCATTTGGATGGAAAAAGGTAAACTATCAGTGATTTAAACATGTGATGGTTAAATACAGGAGTATACTCTGTATGCTTTAGCTTCAGAAATGGAAACCAGTGTATTTTAATGGCTATGTCATCAGGAAATCAAAATAGAGTGTAGTAAGCTTTATATCATTATCCCATTCAAAAATTGGTATTGTTAAATATTCAAAGATATTACTGTTTTCATTTTGCTTCTACAGTAAAATGAAAACCTTTAAAAATGAAGAGAAACGGAGCCCACATAAAGTCAGTAAAAAACTACTGTGCCTCACACAGATGTCTCTAGTTCAGTTCCCCCTCCTAGCATAAATTAAGTCTTTGTGGAAGCCTGGATAAGAATGCTGCAGTTTCCTTATTCACAATGACTGCAACATTATTCCAAAAGTAGTGCATTAATATCATTGAGGTTGTTCAGTTGTTGCCACAGTTTCTTAGAGAAATAGGATCCTGTTTGTAGGTTTTCTGTTTCACACTATAAAATGGGACTGAAAGCCACCACCTTTCCACCATCCCAGTTCTAAGAGAGGTAGGGTCATGAGTATTGTTTGCAGCGCATTTAAGTATTTCAGGGACAGAAATTGCAAAGATGCTGCAGTATATTCTTTTGCAGAATATTTTCAACTATTGAGCCCCTGATTGTCAGATTCCAAAAAGCCTGGGCATATCAGTTTGATGAGTAAGTAGAAGAAAGCAAGGGTGGGAGGATAGGTTTGGAAAATGCGCTTGTATTCCTGTTTGTCAGGAAGACCTACATCTTCAAAGTATCTGCCAGTTTGTGGAAGTACAGTATAATTGAATATTCTATTTAGCATATATAAGATCATATACTTATGGACTGCGGTTTTGTAAATCCAAATGTGTATTCAGAGGATGTCTTCACACTTCTATCACAGCCATGTATGTGCCTCACTTCACCCTTGCATACAAACACCGCAAGTGTCTAGTTTACTATATGGATGAATAAGCTGCAAAATACTGCTGGCAGAAATTAAACTCTTTTAGGCTGTATGTCCTAGACAAAAAAATAAAATTCAGCTCTGAATATGTTTGTGAATCCTGTAATTTCAACATAGGGTGTTTTTTCTCAGTATGCTCATAACTTGATGCGCCAAGTAGAAGGTTGAAGTGAATTTTTAATTGAAGTGTTCTTGTACCTTCTTGAAAGAAGACAATTTACAATGGAGACTTTGTCAGAGCTGCTTGTCAGTGTGGTTTAGCATGTGTACACCTGTAAGGTGATGGTTGGATTGACGGAGGGAGACGAACTGCAGCTAGGATTGAGTGGATGGGCCTGAGCAAGGAGATGTTCCTGCTCTGCGATGTGGAAGTTCAGTCAGGAGATCATGTGTGAGAGAGCTGGTGGGCTTGTATTGTATGGGAAACTAGCGTAACAAAATGGAGACTTTGGGTATCAGAATTATTTTACATTTATGGATAGGCAGGCAGGAAGACTACAGAAAAGTACTTCTTGAAATCAGTAAGAAAGGGTATATAGTTGGTTATGTATACTTTCCAGGGGAAGATAAGGGAAAATCATATAAATAACCTACGTGCATATACGCTTTTGTGGGTTTATTTTTAAGATGGCAATAGCTAGAACTTGGCAAAACCCTTTTGAAGGGAGTACAGCTCAATAAACAAGCGTTTCTGCTGGCATCTCATCTCTAGACAGTATTGCTGAGACTTCACTATAGCGCTCTTTATTATCCAAGCAAACAAAATACTTTTCTTTCAAGTACTTTGTCTTCCAAACATGTTGTTTTGAAGAGATTATAAAATACTAATATTCTTTAATTTAATCTTTCAGTATATCCTTAGAAGCACTTGCTCATTTTTCCTTCATGTGTTGTTCTGTAGAGGAAGATTTTTGAACTACTTTTAAAATTTTGAGTCACTTTCTTACGTGTTTTTAAACTTTTCTCCAAATAAAAAATATTCATTGAAGGATTTGACCCTTTTGAAGTAGTGTATGTAAATCTTAAGTTATCCTTCCATAATGATCATATGTTTTTATTACCAGTTTGATGTTGTAATGTATCTGTTTTTCCTCCATTCTATTTCTGCTCGTGGGGTCTTTTTGTTAAACCTACGAAATCTAAGTAAATTTCATTATACCCACTGTACGTCTATGTAACCCTTTTTCTGAACACTAAGCTTAACAGACTGTGACATCTCTCTTGGAGTTAGGAATTCTTGTGAATTATTTTCTCTGTCTGTGAATGAAATAAATAGAAATAATAAGTAACAACAGCTGTGATACGTCCACAATGTGGGATGTCTGTGGCATGACAGGATTGCATTTGCTGTGGCTCATACCTCTAATAAAGTAGTTTTGATTAATGAAGTTGTTTTTCATGCACGTTGTGTGTAATGTTGCAGGTGGGATGAAGTAGTTGGCTTAACTAACTGACTCCTCCAGAACTGGAATGGTTATTTGACTTCTTCAAATAAACACCCTGCTGCTACTGATGTCTTTTTTCTGTGTGTGGGAAAAATACCTTCTCCTTTGCTCTTCATGATTTTTTTCCTACCTAAATATATAAATATATGCCAAGTTGTTACAGCCTATGCAGTAGGCTATTCTATCTAATGTAGTCTGGCTGCTTTATCAGTTCTCTCAGGAGTGTCTGTAAAGAGAAAATATTCTTTAAAGCTCTTCCTTCTTCATTGTTTCTTTATCTGCAACTCTGCCATTTTTCTTATAGAGACTTTGGTCTTTCTGGTTTCATCTGTGTTAATAAGTTTAGGGTTTTGGTGTTGTTAAATACAAGTTAGAAGCAACAAGGCTTCTTTTAGTGACTACTGCTTCTCACAGCAGTAAGCTCTTTTTCTCTAGTGGAAAATGCAAGACTAGCATCTTTTTCCTTTTATAAGATTCTTAAATTTGATGGATCTGGCAGTGCACTCAAAAAAAAATAATAATCCTGTCTTTTAGATACTAGAATTCTGACATTGATGCTAATTTCTAAAAAAAAAAAAATTTCAGTAGAAATTGGAAATATAAATATAAACAATTTAACTCTGTATAATCCATTCAGTATGTGTGTGCCTAGACATCAGAAGGGTAATATAAACGTAAGGTTTTAAAGAGATTTAAAAAAAGATACAATTATCTGTATGATTTTTAAGTCGCATAAGAAATGTATTTTAGAACTTGCCAGTGATGGCTCATAATCACTTTGATATTTTGAGGAAAATGGTAGCTTTAAACAGATGATACAGAATTTATTTTTAAAAATGTATTGTGCTTATACAGTTGATGGCTTTTATTTCCATAATGTTTTTTACTACATAATTATACATCTTAATTACGTAATTACCGTCATAATTATTATGTAATTACATGTAGTTCCACTAATTACAAAATCAGGAAGTGTAATTATCTACTAAAAACTTTCTGAAATCTTATTTGTTCAGTAGAGATTATTTAAAAGACCAGTGACCTACTGAAGATGGTGTACAGTGTTATACATAATGCCAATTCTCCTTTTCCTGTTCTTCATAACCTGCATAGTGTGAAAGGGTTGTAGAAGGGCTTGCATGTCTTTAATTATTATTTCCCTTAAAATTAGTTTTGAAACCTTGTCTGTAATGCCGACAAATTTGCCTCTTCAATTTTGTCATTGACACGTTTTGTTTTTGAATTTTAAAGGTTCTGTAGCTGGAGTTACAGAAAGTTATGTGCTTTCAGTTAACACCTTCCAAACTTTATTCGTTGGAGTTTGGTTGAGCAGATCTGGTGTGGGTATCTGCTGTTAGCTATGAAGTTGATTGGAAAAATACTGGTTATGGCCATGTATATGTAGAGTGAAACCTTGACTTCACTGAAGACAAGAGGAATGCAGCTGACTTCTCATGGACCAAAAATGTCATTTCTTGAGTAAAACTGCTTTTTAAAAATTTGTTTTTCCTGTATTGATATATGTTCAAATTTGTACTCGTTTCTCACTATCACATGTACTTAATTTATAAATATGTCTAATAGTGCAGTTTGAAACCACTGTGGTTTACTGCATGGTAAGAGAAGAAAATTAATATTCAGGACATTTTATGGTTGTTTTGTCCTGATATTTTATTAAAATTAAACAGATGGAAATTCTGTTAGTATATATTAAATAAGTCATGTAAGTATATGTTAAATAAGTCATAAGCCTACCTTTAGTAGACTGAATGAAAAGGGTACTGTAAAGTGTTATATTTGCTGATTTTTCATTCTGTAACACTGTGCTGTGCCAGAATGACATCAGGAATACAAATCTTTCTCTTAAATTCATCATAACAGCAAATATGCATTTATTACATTACAATATCAAAATACAGAGAAACACCAAGGGGAAAACACATTGAGTAACAGGAAACAGAAAGCATCTGAAAGTGGTGATGCAAAATGTAAATGATCAGAATTTGTGATGCTAATAAAAAGCGAGAAAATTGTAATCAGAAGGGAAAGGGTCAAGTGAAGAAAATAATTTACTGGAATCATGAAGTGAAATTTCTGTGGGACACTTTAAGACTTAATACTTGATATCCGTGTGTATCTTTGTATAATTCTTTTATGCTTATAAAAGGCAACCATTTTACTGTATACTTGTCAGGAACTATTTTAAGTTCCCAAATTTGGCCTGGGTCCATAGGTGATGTGAATCTGTCGTCATCTTGATGTTAAATGTAGTTACTTTGGCTTGTATCTACTGAGCATACAAGTCTCAAGACCAGTTTGAATTATATTGACCTTTAGAAGAAACACACAGATGCATTATTTGTGAACACAGACAGAAAAAACAGGATCCTTACTTGATCTCCAAGATTTAAATTAATACCGCAAATAAAATTATTTTAATTATTATACTTACTGAAGCTTAATAACTGCACAGGAGACATTTCTTTTGAAATATCTTCCTGTATCCTTAAAAAACAAAGCATTTATGTCAAAGATGTGATGAAAATGTAGTTATGCTCTTTTCTCTAAGAAATGGGTGGAGATCAAATCTTTATTAAGGGCTGTGAGGCTGTAAAGAACAGCAGTATGGAAAATATTTCTTTTATTCTGTAGGACACACAAAAATGGTACATGGTATTTGTACAAAAATGCAGCATATTACAGAGAAGTGTCTCAGTGCAGCTTGAATTTGGTTTATTAAGTCAAAAAATTCTTCCATTCCTAAAGGAGTATTACATTTTTTGTCATCTCCCCATCAGAAAAATGTGGTGGTGTCAACTAGTAGAAATTTATCTGTTGGGGGAGAGCATGCTCAAAGGCCTGGGTATTACTGCTGTGAAGATAGAGTGCACAAGAAACTATTTGGACATATTTCACAGAAGCGTGCGAGACCTCGGCTGTTACCTCTTTGACTCACAACCAGTGCCTCCACTTCCACAGTTTTCAAGTCCCCTCTTTTAGCAAAGAAACATTTTTTTTCCATGATAGAGGCTAGTTTGATGAGATTGAAAGAGAGAGAACCTTTTTATTTAGTTAGTTTTAAGTTATTTCCAGTATCAACTCATAACAATCTGATTACCAAATGTCATGTTCCAGGCCAGTATAATTCCTCTGGTTTTTGAGAGCAGAGTAGTGTTCTGTGACAGATCAGAATTTGGCTCAGCCTCGAAGAAAAAAATCCAACAGAATTCCCTTCTGTCATGACCTGCTTCTGTGACGGGGCTTAAAAGGGGTTGCTGATTTGGGTTTGGGAGCTCTTTGTTTGTTTTTATCCAGCAGAAATTAGTTGGGAAGAAGTTGATTTGATCCTGCCAGGATTACATCTGTCAAATCCATATCAAAATGTTTTCCTATGTTATATTATTTAAATCAGAATATAATAATGTAATTATTTTGACATGAAAACGTTGTGTGCTGTAGCATTTCCACTTATCTTTAAATAGACATTTTTCACTTTGTGAGAGATGCACACAGTAAGACAAAACAAAAAATGAATAAAAAGGAGTGAGTGACAGCCTAAGCTGGATTATTTAGATGATAAAAACAAATAATATTTGACATTAATAGAATTTTATGGAGTTGGAATTAAAACATTTGCCTTACTTATGGTATTGTTTCATATTTCTAGTGTAACAACATATGCAGTGTAAATGACCAGCAGAACATGACAGCAGCATGTTTATCAGATGAATATTTGTGTTAGAAATTGTGTTACATATTTTGGGGGGAGGGCAAAGGAATAGTAGAGAAACTTAAAAATATGTCTTAGTTTTGTACTGTTCATGAATCATATACATGTGTATTCATCTAAAATTTGATTTCTTTTGATTGATGTATTTATTTACTTTGTGCTAGAGCAGAGCCTGTAGTTTAAAACATTCTTAATGAAAAATAGCTAGTGGTGAATGACCAAACCAGACATAGTTAATATACTTAATAAGAATATGGAGCTACTGTTTTTTTGATCAACGATGGTTAACTACATCAGGACTGTGATGTAGAAAAAATTTATTATTCCTTACTTTAAATTACATATAATACAGGAATCGATGGATTTGAAATTGGCTGTCATGCATGCAATTTTGTGATAACTTGACACAGTTCAATTATTTGAAATAGTACTTAAGAAGTCAGCTTCTTGTTTGGAAAAAAAGTATGCCCATAATTTTGCCAAAGCAACAGATGTTGGAACATAAGAGTATATGCATTTGGTGAAGCACAACCACTGCAACTCTTCTTGTAGTGCATTTATAGAGAAGAAAATAAATAGCTTCTTGTGTGAAAGTTTAGTTTCTGAAAATATGGATGCAAGTTTAAAAACAGTATTTCTATTTTTCTGCTTCTGTACTCTGAAGACTTATCTGCTGTTTCCCAGTTTAAGCCAAACTTCAAATACCACAGCAAAACAATATTTTCTTGGTGTTTCCAGAAGAGGGAAGCTGTGGTATTGTTCAGAAATTGCAGTAAAGTATCTGTGCCTTTTTGAACTTCTGTATAAGATCTGAGGTCTCCAGTTCATTTTGGTTTTATTGTATTGCTTTAACAAATTTTAAACATGAAAGGAAGTATTCAGTCAGAAGTTCCTATTTAGACAAAACATGCATTTTATTCCAGTATTTAGTCTTGTAACATGTAAGTGTGCTAGTGTTCTGTAGTTACAAAAAGGATCCTTTTTGCTCTTTTTGATAGGATTTACGATTTTTTGATGTGCACAGGTATTCTCTGCCCTACCAAGTGACTGCAGATGCTGTGCTGACCAGTAGAGCATAGGTAACCAAATATGTTTTGGTTTAAGCTGTCCCTCCCAACACCCTCTTTTGCTGATTTTTCAGGCACTGGTGTAACATGGCTGGCTGCTGCTCTCATCACTTCTCAGCTTCCAGGTATTTAGGCTGCCATGGAAAAAACTCTCCACCATGGCAAAAAACTCTCCACCTCACTCATGGAGATCTGGGGTTTGCTTAGCTCTTCCGATGTGAAGTTATGTTTCAAAAAGCAAAGGTCTTTCAAAGTGAAAAGGAAGCAGCAGTTCAAGCTGTGGCAGCCACTGTAAGGTGCTTCTCTTGAAGCCTAGTGGGGTAGGTACCTCACATGTGTAGTGTAGGAGAGCAGTTTTGGTGGCTGTGGTTTACCTCATGGAGTACCAGTGAGGCCTTTTTCTCTTTCTTTCAGTTCTACTAACTGCTTTTTAGGGGGTATATATGATAATCAGGACAGTTTTGTTTTTGTTTTTAAAGTGATAGCAATGCTAGGCTTTCAGGAACCTCCATCTTTACCACCACTCCTTTTTTATTTTTAATTAAGATCCTTTGGGTAATGGCTTCTACTTTCCAGCTCTTATCAGTGTATAGTGTCACCTACTGCAAATTTTAGAAACACATCTTTCCAGGGATGTAGGTGCTGGTGCTTTACTGTCACTAAGGCCCTAGGCCTACCTTCAAGTTAGCACCATTTAAAAAAAAAAATAATGTGAAAGGAGAGTAATGGTACACTCGCACTTTTCAATGGTATAAATAGAAATTTATAAATGGAGGATAAATAAAAGAAGGATAAGATATAACCACAGATTAACAAGTGGTAAGATAATGTCAGTAGGCCATTTCTGTGGTAAAGCTTTACAATGGACATTCACGCCTTAGGGTACCTTTCAGTTATCTGGCTATGTGCCTCTACCCTAACTGTGGAAACAGTAGTTCAGTGGTTCAATATCACACTTCAAAAATATGTTGCAGTCTAACAGGATTTGAAGTGTTGTTGTTGTTTTTCTGTGTGTGTGTGTTTGGTGTTTGTTTGTTTTTTTGTTTTTGTAACATAGCAATTACAGAATAAACCTTTCATTTTCAAGGGGGAAAGATAGGTTGTGGGTTTTATTTGTTTGGTCTTTGCTTCTGAAGAGACAGGGGAAGAACTTGTAACTGTCACATCTAAGTCCATGGCACTATGTTGGTACCATAATCAAGAGCATGACAGAATATTGTTGTTAAAGTAACTTTTTAATAGACTGTCTTAGAGATTTATGTTGGTTTGTTTAATAAGTTACATTTTATAAAGGAAAGGAGAAATGCCCATATTGAATTACAGTTGAGGAAAGAGTGCCAAGGAAGAATAGAGACAAAAACAAACAAAAAAAAGCCGGTTGTATTAAGTGATCTCTTAACGAGTGAATCTGACTAAAAACAAACAAACAAAAAAAACTAAAATTCACAACACAGAAAATGTAGGAGAAATTCCTGAGAAACAGAAATGTTGAAAGATTTGGAGAGGCAACAATAAAAGAAGGCAATTTGCAGTACAGCTTGACAATGAAATAGTCCATTGCAAAATGTAGCCTTTATCTTTTGCGTTGCTTGAACCCAATGAAGTTAAATTTAAGATCTGCATTTTTAGTGGAAACTCCCCAAACTTTCGATTTCATTGTTGTTGTGCCTGCTATCCTGTGAGATTTCGTGATGAGGGAAGTGTTAAATAAGATCTGTATGTATACATTATTAAAAAATACTGCATGCTGTTAAGCAGAAGTCTTAGATGGGCATCTTCCAAAGAGTTCGAGAGTTAGAGCAGCTTGAGAACAGGTCATGTTGTATTGTCTTGTACTGGATGTGGTAAGTGGGAAAGGGAAAAAAATCTCTGGAACAGTATGTGATAAAGAAGATTTTATCCTCCTCTAAACATAAAATATGATTTGGGAGGAAGTCTCTCTTCTCTGCAGAGATCAGCAATTTTACAGATGGAGTACATCCTTCTTGGGAAGTTTCTTCAGCAGTTGCAAGCTGATGTTTTTGTGATGTCTCAAGTAGGACAGTATTTCTGTTGAATAGGACGTTTTTGAAGGCTATTATTATGATAAACCATGTTCTTAGCATAATTCAGATTGGTGTATATACTTTGGTTTTAAAAATGGAATTCTACTGCAGAGTGTGAACTACAAGCGGCGCTCAGGAAAAAAAGATGCTGTTGAACATACATAGAAATCTTTAAGGCTTTCCACAATGTGGGTGCTATGTGTCACCAATTGGGTCTAACTAGGAGAGGCCCAAGGAGTGCCCGAAGGTCAAACAGACTTTAATTAGAAAGCAAAACTCTCCAGTGCAATATATCCCAATTATAAAGATAATATAAATCACCACCGTGGCAGGCCTTTTATATAGTAAGAAGCTACTGTTATCTTTTCAGCTGATATACATTGTCTCTTAAAAAAAAAAAAAAAAAGAGACAGAGTGATAAGTTAGGAAATGAGCCATGGCAGGCAACAGCAGTAAGCTCAGGAATGAGCGGGAGTATGCATAAGGGTTTTACTCCCTTTAGAGGAAATCCACCTGATGCTTTGCTTTACACTTAAATGCAAAGGTGGGGAAGTGAGTGAACAGAAGATCCTTCATCTTTCCATGGGTAGGATTTTCTGCCCAACCATAAATGATCCACCACTGGATATGCCACATAAAGTGTTGTGTACATGGAGGTATTTGAGCTAAAATTTGTCCCTTGTGCTACACGTGCAACAGTGAGGTCCTAGCAGAGTTGAGGTTTGAATACTAACATAAGAAACAGCTCAAAAAACTCAAGGGTTACAGTCCAGTGAAGTAACCAAGAGACTGCAAACATCTCCTTCTACTGGCAGTGATTATATGATTTGCTAATGTTTGTATGGACATGAGAGAGGTGCACAAAAGATACCAATTCAGTCTTATCAAGAGAATCACAGAACGATTGAGGCTGGAGGGTGCCTCTGTAGATCATCTAATCCAACGCCCTACTCAGTCCACTACATGTTACTCAGGGCTGTCCCTGCTCAGTATTTCTACGGCTGGAGGTTCCATGGTCTCTCTGGGCAACTCGTTAAACCATTTGACCACACTTGCAGTATAAAAAGGGAAGGTATTGCATTTATGTGGAATGCCTTGTATTTCAGCTTGTGCCCATTGGCTTCTGTTCTGTCATTGGGCACCACTGAGAGGATCCTGGCTCTGTCATCTTCACTGCCCATGTCAGGCACTTGATGGAGTCCCCAGCCCCAAGCCTTCTCTCCTCTAGGCTGAGCAGTCCCAGCTCTCAGCCTCTCCTTGTGTGTTTAGGTACTTTAAACCCTTAATCAACTTTATGGCCTTTCACTGGACTACCTCCAGTATGTCCATGTCTCATACTGGGGACCAGCACTGGACCCAACACTCCAGGTGTCTTCCTTCCCCTCTGCTCAGCCCTGGAGCACCTGCCTCGACCTGCTGGTGATGCTCTGCCTAACACAGTCCATGGTACTGCTGGCTACCTCTTCTGCAAGAGCACATTGCTGCCTCACATTTAATGTGTTACATAGGTACTTCAGAATATAGGCACTGTGTGTATGGGGGCTCTACTGTTCTCTTTCTGTCTGGGCACAAAAATGTTGTGCCACACCAAATGTTAGTAGAGGACTCTCCACCAGTGTATGTCATTCATCTCCACTGACTTTGAGGTCTGCAGTTCAAGTGTTCACATGTGTATTTGTCAGCCTGTGCCCCTCTGTATAGGGGAGAGGAACAGGCACTTCCAAAGCATGGTTTATCTAATCTCATTTATACTAGGCTGGTATGGATCACACCTGAGAAATGCCTCTTTTTTGCTTCATTCATTATAAAGGAGAGCCAGGGTGACTGATTCACATCTAGAAAGCAGTATTCCTAGAAAAATTATGCTAGGGACATAATTCATGAATTCACCCTGTTCCACGCCAAATGTGGAGAATTGTTACTTACAGCACGCCAGTCTCCTCAAAGAATAAAAAATAACACCAAAGTAGTTTCCATTATCCTTCTGCAGTTACAACCTCTGTTGACTAAAGCAAAGTGAGAAGAGCGTGTCATTCTGAAACAAACCACTTCTGCATCCCAGCATAATCTATTTCTAAAGTGGATGCAGTTAATTGTAAAGACCCAGGGAAAGGCATCCAGTCGTAAATGTTAACCATGAGAGAATGCTGAAACTCCCACAGCTCCGTCAGGAAAATCTGCCGTGAGGTCTGCAAACCAGCCTTTAAAAATCAGGTTCAGAACAGAGATCTGGCTTCCGTCGTGGCAGCAGGCTGTTGTTCTGTGGTTATTTGGAGAGAAACAAGGGGTATAATTCTAAGCCCCTAATATTTTTCGAAGGGACAAACCTGGAGACTAAACTTCCTGTATGGGGTCAGTTGGAAATTAATTTAAAATCATCAAGGTGAAAAGCCATTATATATTAATAGCTGTTCTTTACCCACGAAAGATTTTAGCAGTTAAAAGCCAAATCCATCACTCTCTGCTTTTTCATATTCAGTAAATACAGGGATTTTGATAACTCCAGACAAACTTGTCCCGAGGAGGAGTTTAATATTCTACAGATCATAGCACATAATCTTTCTTCTTTCTGCTTGAATGTCAAGCATGAAAAAGGGAAAAAATACATTTACAAAGTTGATTTAAGAAAGCTGTTGAAAATATATTTCCTTATAACAGAGCAGCCTCGGACAATCCATTATTTTATTTGTAGACCCTCTTTAAGATGTGGAAGACAAAAGGCACGCATGGATTTGTAAGTGTATCAAGTTAGTACAGTGAGATCAAAGGCTATCTCTGCATGAGGGACTTTGCACATTCTCTTCCAGATCAGCTGCAACATCAAGGACAGGAAAATCTGCAAAGCATTTTGTTTGCTGTGTGTTCAATCTCCTGTCATCTGCTAATGCAGTCTTTGTCAGAAAGTACTTAATGTTGTGGTACCCAAGTAACCTGCTTCCCAGTTTCACTTCCATTGTTCTGCTGAATACATATCTCTTATATTCCCTGCTCAAAATTGCTGACTTTTCACAAATTGGCGATGATCAGTAGACATGCTTCCCTACAGGAGAAAGAAAAAAATATATATATTGACATCCGAGTAGTGGGGATGGTTGTATCAATGGGGCAGAGTGTATTGTTGCGTCCTTGATATATTACGGGCAGCTGAGCATGTGATCTCACACTATTTCAGAATGGATGGCCTTATGTTGCCATTGAAGGGCAGGACAGAGGATACAAATCGTTGTGGAGCATATGGGAGGGTGGGGGGCTTCACAGAAAAAGAACGTGCTGGCCCCTGTGTCAGAACAGCTGCAGGTGTGTTTGTCAACTTCTGTGTTGTCTTGTGGGCGAGTTAGAAGGATTCAGGAGAAGTATACAGGGAGAAACGGGGAAAAAATGTTGTTTAAAAAATCAAAAAACTTAGGTTTTCTTGTTCTTTTGAAATTGCCCCATGTGTTAGAATAATGAATTTGTTAGTGTCGCTGTATGCTAAGCTAGGACAGGAGTGATGTTCCACAGTGCTGAGCCCTGGGGATTCGTTATCTTCCCACCTGCTTTTGCCCAGTGTTGCAAATTGAAGTTACCAGGGATTAGTTTGTCGCCCTTGGTTTGTGAAAAGCTTGTGTTTTTTTCAGGATGTTTGCTCAAGGTGCTTTCCTGAAGAGGGTATTAGCTTGCATCAGGAGTGGACAGTCATTACCTGGTGACTTGCCTTGTGCGTTTTGTGAAGCATAGCTAATTATTTCTTGGATTCCTTGATCTTTGATGAACTGTAATGAAATTAGGAGTAGGTAACACAAGTTTGCCAGCGATGACTTTTTTTTGTTCCCCCAGCTGATTTCATACGTGTGCATACGTGTGCAGGTGATGCAATCTGCGCAGTACCAAAAGCGCTCCCTTGCAGCTAGGACGCAGGACCATGGCAGGGGAGAGGAACCGGGGAGTGGCAGAGGAACAGATACCCTCTTTCTGTGTGTGCTGACATGGTTCTTAGATATTGTTTGTGCTGTTACCATACAGAGCTTGCAAACCAACCTCTGTAAACCAGGTGGGAGTGGGGAAAGTGGATGTTTGTGGTCCCAAGTACTAGTGGTAAAGCTGCTAGAGAATCACAAAATGGTTTGGGATGGAAGGGACCTTAAAGCCCATCCAGTTCCAACCCCCTGCCCTGGGCAGGGACACCTCCCACCAGACCAGGTTGCCCAAAGCCCCATCCAGCCTGGCCTGGAGCACTTCCAGGGATGGGGCATCCACAGCTTCTCTGGGCAACCTGTGCCAGTTTTTACTAAGACCTAATCTGTATCTACCCTCCTAGTTTAAGCCATTACCCCTTGTCCCATTGCTATGTACCTATAGCTATGGGTCCTGTGTGAAAGCAAGTACTGGAATATTTTGATGATGTTCTTGACGAGCATGATGTAAGCCTCCTCTGCATGTGGTCTGAAATAACCCTATGTTGGGTAGCCATTCCAGAAATCTGTCAAAAAACTAAATCGTTTCTTTCTGGAATTACTTGTATCGCTAAGACTTGTACATTCGTCTTGCCCCTCACAGTCACTTAAACATATAATGTAACGTAGGCAGAGGTTTATTAAGTGTTTGGAGACGGGAGATGGGCTCCACAATCCTTGTGGGTCCCTTCCAACTGAGGACATTAAACGATTCTGTGATTTTATTTTGAGAATGTAATGTGCTACCTTCCTGGATAGAAAGGAGATACACTTATTTTTCATCTTTTTTTTTTTTTCCTCGTGCTTTGGGATCTTTGTTGCCTCCTAATGTTTAAAATAGTGCGTGGGAAGTAGGTGAAGGTGAGTAAGGTTGAAAATAACAAGAAGTTAGATCTCAAGTGTTTGAGGTTGTCTGTCACAAAAGCTCAAATTTTTAAAATGTTGTTATAAAGTTGATGTGTCACTAGCAGCTTACAGCTTAACTTGGGATATAGCTAGCTTCTATCAAGTACTAGAACAAAAAGTCATGACAAAGTTGTGCCATGTTGATTAAAAACAGATGTGTTAGTATTTCAAGACTTTTTGGATGAAATGCCTCATGTGGTGGTTGTTTTTTGACCAAGGGTGTGGGCTTTGTGGTTTTGTCATAAGCAAAATAAAGCAACAGTATTTAATTGTGGCCACATGCTTCATCCAAAATTAGATCACAAACAGCATTTTTATTTTGTTTATCGTTGATCTTCTGTACAGCAGCAGATGCTTTAGTCTGTTGTCACCTTCCCTGTTTTAGTGACGGTTTTTGACAGAGCAATTTGCTTTCAGGTGTCTTGTTTTGCTTTGTATGTATGCTGTCCTTATGCCTGATGTTTTGGGAAAGTCATTTCCTCAACTAGGCAATGGTAAAGATTTGAGTAAGTAAACGGCACTTGAATTCCAAGTCTTCCAACAGTGCTGATGTGCTGATACACCAGATCATCATTCTCCAGAAAAGACTCGTCTACTAGTCATCTCCTGTTACAATCTCGGATATGTTTTGGATAATTCTGCTTGATTTGAAATGCTTTCAAAAATTTCCTCTCATGCAGATGCTAATTAGCGACTGAATGAATGAATGAATGCAGTCTGGTGAGGTGCTATTCCATTTGTAAGTTAGTTTCAGTCTTGTTAATCAGAATTGGTTTCAGTAGCTTCTGGAAAAAAAAAAAAAATCGTTGCCAGCAAAGAATGTGCAGCATCCAGGGCTAAAATCCACAATTTTAAGGTATGGCAAGCATGACAGTTATGATAGATAAGACAACATTTCTCTTACTGTTTTTTTGGGTAGGAATTAATGAGATCTGTGTGTTTTTAATTCTGTGAATTACATGGGAGCTTGTTCCGCTTTTGAAAGCATGTATTCTTTGCGTAAGGCAGGCCTTCGTACCAACTTATTAGTAATCTGGATTTATTTGACTGCAGTCAAGTATGCACATTTAATATGTGCAAGAGCTCATAAAAATCCATTTAAATATGAAATACAATTGAAACACCTCATAAGGAGCAGTCAAACCTACAAAGTCTAGTTACAATGGGTTATTACTGCTAGCGCACTACCAGACTGCACCTTTTTATTAGAGATTTGACCTTTCTATTTGAATTTTCTGGCTCTTGTGCTTTTAAGCAATAACTGGATGTTTAAGAAGCTTTTACTAGGAAAACTACTTTCCCCATCTTTTTTTTTCTTAATTCTGCAGGCCTTTAAACTGTTTTTGAATATTTTAAGAGTTTCTGATTGTGTAAAAAACGATTAATTGCTTTTGAAAGCAGGCCATGTTACCAGCTGTTGATAGGTCTGCTTACATCTCTTTTCAGTGTTTTTGTGAACAACTGATCAAATTAGTTTCGTCACTCTTGGATTGTGGTGATTTTAAATTGAAATGGAATATATTAAAGCAGCCAACCACGCTGATTATATTGCAAGCCTCATTTAATTTCATACATTCACACATTATAGCGAAAAGCAGGATTTTTTTAAATGCGTGATTGTGACTGTACCTTTAGTGACTCCAAAGGTCATCTGTAATCGGCGCATAATTTATTAGCGTTAGATATCTGATTTCTGAAAGCATGCTCCACAGTGCTACATATACATTAAAAGTAGAGAGCAAAACAGTCAAATTGTTATAATTTTACTGACACGTTGCTCTTGATACCATCAAATCCTTATTGGTCAGCAGGCTGCAACTTTGAAATCTTCGTACATAACTGTGGGCGATTATTATCCCAGACCTGTCCGTCCTGGCAGAGATGGCAATAGGTTCTTACGGAGGTACTAATGCAGTGTGCTGTGCTTCCTTCTTCCAGGTGATCAGATGATGACATTTTCCTGCACTGTTCACAATAATAAAATACATTTCTGTTTTATTTACTGGCACCTTTTTGTGACCCATGGGAAGCTTGGTAGCATCTTGGAGGTGAGAGTCAATAGAAATGCCAACTAAATTTTTACACAGATTCCCCATATCTCTCTCCTTTACATTGTCTTTGAAAATAAATCTTACTCTCCTGTACTTGTTCAGAAGTAAATGTCCAAGAATACATTTTGAACATTTGGTGTTTGCAAAGTGGTATCAGTATAACTTCACATTTCACAGCAAATTTTTCAGGTTTGCATGTAAGCTCATTCCAAAATAGTAGGAATTACAGGGTGGCTTTCAAGAGGAATTTTTGTATTATTTTTGAAAAATATTGCATAGGTTTTGAATGTAATTTATGAATAGAAAAATGACTACTTATTCAGGCATATTGAAAATATTTTAAAGTGCTGTATGTGTTGTTCTGTGCAGGACTATTTCCTTTTCTAGAAATCCTTTGAATAAGTAGGAGGTGCAGCTTACTATCCAGATACCAGTTGCTGATATCGGGAAAAGGCAACGTGTCAGTCACTGAGTCATTACCGTAATGGCATCACTGCGGGATCCAGCCAGTGTTCCAATTCCAATGGCTTAGTCCCTTGATTTCCCATGGCCTTTGTGTTACTGTACAGCAGTAGAACACACAACTTAAGGGATATGTCCAGTTTATTTTAGTAACTTCAGAACCTCCAGTAGGTTTTTGTGATTATTTAACAGTTCACTCCATACATTTTATGACTTAGACTTTGATTTTAGTCACTAGGCTTCAATTCTTTTTGCACTCAAAATCCTTACTTAGCTATTTCATATAAATTCATTCTCAAAATGAATTACATCAGTGACATCAATGACACCTAGATGCTGTCTACCGGCTTCTTCAGAATCTCATTTTAGGTGTTTTTTATTATTTTAAAGACTAATTTGTTAAGAATTGTTGTGGTCAAGAAAGAGAGTAAAGCTGACAGATCTGATTGATACTTCTTTAACATAAATATCAAAATGGAAGCCATGATATTTAGATATGCTTATAAATTGTCTTAGTGGTCCAGTATATTTTTCCTAACAAATGGTAAACAGCAGAGTCATTTTCTTGTGCTGCAGGATTTTCAGAGAGCTGTTTCAGAATACCAGAAAATATTCAGCTTCCAGTGATAGTGCAAGGAGTAGCTCAGCGATCACTGAGCTCAAGAATGCTCATAGTCGGTTGACAAAAAATCGAGGACAAAACTTACAGATTCTTCTGATCAGGATTTACTCATGCAAAGAGAGGCTCCTGAGTAACGCTTGTGCTAGTTTAGGAACCTCATGCTCCAACCTATGGTGTGCCTCTGGATGAACTAATACTCAATTTCAGAAACAGAACGAACAATACAAAGAACACTAGCTAATGCAGGAATGCCAGTTAATTCTTACTACACTAAAGAGCTTTCTTAACCCCATTCTCTTTCAAATAGGTGCAAAATACAGTGAGGGCGGTGTTCCCAGGAGAAGAGAATTCTCTATTTTAAATACCTTGAACACAAGTCCTTGATCAAAAAGTTTCTTACGCTTGTTGTGCGTCTTCTTGGGACGCACCTGTCTGTCCAGGTCCTTTTTGACCAGCTTAGGTTCGCATTTGTGATTCGGGGATCTGACAAATAATTATGAATATAGGACTTTTACTGGTGTAGTGACCTAAGTGTAGCTTAAGCACAGTACTTGAGAATCTCCACGAAGGATACTTAGAGTTGTTAGAGGGTTAATGTAGAGTTTAGGAAGCGGTTGTCTATAGTAAACATTATGGCACTGAATTGGTAATGTTTACTAAAATGTAATCAACTATATTAGCCATTGAGTTTCAGCAATAGTAGTTTTCTGCTATGATGAAGTTCTAATTGTTATCTTCACATAAAGTTTGTAATTAGACACAAAAACATTATTTTCTTCAGTGTCACAAATCCAGAGTATTTACGAGAAAGCATTTGGGTCTGTTGTCTACAAGGTAATAGATTTGTCTGACGGATTAGGCTAGAAAGTTCATTTTCCTGTTTGGTTCCTCCCATCTAAATTGTGGAGTGCGTAGTCATTTGAACCTGTGATTGTGTAGCAGATCATGTATTCTAAAAAAAGTTAAGCTGTGAATAGTACCATCCAGTAGTATCATCAAAAGACCGTCACAGTTTGTCTCAAAAAAAAAAAAAAAAAAAAAATGCACATTTGTGTTAGAGGAGACAATTTCAGTAGGTGCAACATTGCTTATATCTTACAAGCCTCAGAACAAAAGTGAGCTGGAAGGAAAGTATTACTTTCCATGATCTCTAGCAAATTATTTCAATAAACCCTTACATCCCTCTTTCTTAACCCTGACATTTTTCCCTTCCGTTTCTTATGCCACCATTCACACAATATGTGCCTTAAAACATCTTGCCTGTTTCATTGTCTATGAAGTAATTTCTTACTGAAGGTGTATTTACAGTAAAAGGTAGGGTATTGAAAACTTTTGGTATTAGGAATACTTCTTTGAAGTTGTTTTTTTTTTCTCAGCTTGAGTTTTCCTTCCACTTTTATTCAGTGTGCAAGTTTGGCCAGGTCCAGTGCAACTGTGTCCTCTCAAGTACTGTTTTTATTGCAGGTGGTGCAGAAGGCTGCAACAGCGATGGGTAGGCATGCAGCAGGAGTGAGAGCCCCCTGAGTGTGCAGCTGGAGGTGTTCAGCAACTGGGTGGGCTCATCTTTGGAGCGCTGAGACTGCCCGTGGTAGGCAGCCATCCGTGCGTTGCTCGCTAATTTAAAGAGCGCTAAATGCTCAAAGATCTTTCCAGGTTGTTACAGATTCCAAAAGCTGTGGGTTCAACAAGTTGTTGGAAACGCTGATGGAAGCAAAACCCACCCAGGGTTGCTCTGCTTAGGGAAACTGCCTTCAGTTCAGGAAGCTGCTGGACTTTCCAGGTTGCTGGAACCTGTATTTGGAAATCAGGGCATTTGGAAATCAGTGTTGCTGCAAGACAGCGTTGTTTGTCCAAGGTACCTGAATTTGAGGCTAGATGGACCTTTAGTCAGACCAAATAGGACCTTTTTTGTTTGTTGCGTATCACAAAATGTTATCATGCTATGAAGAATAGAACATCTTAAAAAACGAGGAAGGAAAGTACCTCGTCAAAAGCTTTAAAACATTTTCACAGTGACATTTTGGCTAATGTTCTTGGGCTTGGGGGATTTGAGGGGAAAGGCCATCCAGACTTCCGTAGTCATGTGAAACTCTGGGATTTCTTTCTCTTATGGAGAGATTTTGCTTTCCTGTTGGTGTTGTGGGATCAGCAGGGTGATGTGCAACATGTTCTTCCCTCTGCAAAAGGTAAATGGTTGTTGTGCTGCAGCTCTGTGTTAAGCTCTTCACTTCGAGGAAGTGACAGCTGAGAGGGGCCTTGCCAGCCCCACACAACTGATGAAAGCAACAGCTCACAGGGCTTCTCTTTAAAGGAACTTTTTAGTTCCTGTGGAGTGTGTAGCTGCCTGATTCATTAATACGCTGTGGGCAATCACATTGCTTTCTGATCTTAATTTTTATTTAATCAGTGGCACTAAGAATTCGACTAGCTCAGTGTTACCAGTTAAAATGTGTCTGAAGGTAGTTTGTCTGTCACGGAGAGTCAAGCCAGATAGCTGAGTAGAAAGCAACACGTACAAGCAGTGGTACAAGAAGGTGACCGTTCCCCCCCTCCTCGAGTGCTGATCTTTGTGCCTTATCTTCATTATGCTCTTTGAATGCCCAGCGTGTTGGCTGCAGGAAATCTTTGATGTTCTCGATGTTTTCTGGTTAACGAATGTCAAAGAAACAACTTGTCATCCAGTACCTAGTTGGTGTAGGTGCTATGTGGAGTGAAAGCCAGATAGAACAGGCTCTTCTTGAAGTTTTATTTTAAGCTTTCTCATTCAACTTTTAAGAAAAACAGCCAATTCTATTGATCTTTATCTTGGTTTTGCACACCATGTTTGAAATGTGTATGTAGCTCTTTATCACATGCTAGATATTTGATTTCACTGTCACAAAATTGAATTTACCAATTTCAACAAAATTAGGAAAAGGAACAGCTGATCTAACTACAGAAACAAGTTCTTGGTTTAAATATCCAAGTCCTTTGTTGTATTCTTTCCTCCCTCTCTGAGAAGAAGGAAGTGGGAATTTCAGCTTACCCTTGAAGACCTGAGAGCTTTTGATGAGGCTGAGCACTGCTCAAACTTAAATTGTTTTGAAACCGTTAAAGTGCCTCCCAGAAAGCGACTTACAGTAAATCTGACTTAAGCGTCTTCAGCAATTAATGGAGTAGGAGAGGAATGTTTTATGCCATAAAAATACAGGTGTCAGCAGAGGCATCTCTGAAACAAAAACTGGAAATGTAGCGTACTGGTTTACATCTTCTCTCAGAAGGCTGGGTTCACACCATTAGTTATTATTTGTATTATGCTGCTATCTAGAGGTCTGATGCACCATAAAAGGCAATTTTGAAGACCACTTTTGCCTATAGACTTCACAGTACAAGACAAACCATAGGGCAGAGAAGGAGATGTCCTCAAACCTTTTCTACAGACAAAAACTGAAGCCTGAATGAATTCAGCAGCTGGTCCAGTATGATGTTGGAAAGCGATGACAAAGCTGAACGTAGCACCTAGACCTTTTGAATGAAGGCTTATTGGTTATCAGCTGTAAAAACATACCAAATACTCCGTCCTTTTTGTTTTATGCTGCTCTAATGATGCAGATAAAGCAAAAAACTGATAGCTTCTTCCAGATAGGATAGCTCAGTTTCATGAGCGCTTGCAGTAGAGGAATTTATATTAAGCTGTAATAATCGCAACAAACTGTGAATGCTTTTAGTCAACTCTTGCTAGCAGATAGCTTGATTACTTTTTCTAATTTATTCTCTTAGTTTTGTTCACTCCTTGATTTGCCTTTGGTTGTCTTTCTTTGATAGGTTATGGGTTTTGATATTGTGGGGGTTTTCTGTTTACTTTTCTGGTTTTAGACTTTTTCCCACCTAAAGTTGATTTTCATCCAATGCATCTCTGAACTGCTTTTTAAATGGAAACCACTACCCAGTATTTTCATATTTGTGAGTTGTATTCTTTTTAGGTAATACCTTCTATAGTTCAAGCCTACTTATATAGTCAGAAATGTACGAAGTTGTGTCTCATTTTGGACAGGTGTGCATACCGTAATGCCAATGCATTTTTGTTCTGTTACTCTGCACGGAACGCTTACTATTCTTTGTAATCTGACTTTGCAACTGGTTAACAAAAGGAAAACCAGTTTCGGGCTTCCCAGGTAATTTCTCTCTTATTGCCATCTCCTCTTTGCAACAAGATGGGCATTTGGCCGAAATGAAAAATAGATTGTTGATTGTAAAACAGCCACTGAGACTCTGAGAAAGCCAGTAAATATGTTTTACTTTTATAAGATAATTCCATGAAAAAGAGGATGCAAGGCCAGTTACATATCATGGGAAAATGAATGTCTTCTGACTCCGCCATAATAATCATTTCCTCCTTCCCCATTTCTCCTAAGCAAATATACTCTGGGTACTCTTCAGTGATAGTATATATAAAGGATATCCTCCAAAAAGAGATTGGCAGGTTTAATTTGTTTGATGTGTGCAATCACAGTCCATGTTAAATTCAAAATGCTTGTCCAATCAAGGATTCAATATAGAAAAGAGGCAGTAACAAGCATGTGGTACGCTGTAATAAAGAAATCTGTTGATTGAAAACAGTTTGTATATTTTGGAAATGATAGGGAATGTAATTGGTAAGAAAGAAAAGATAGGGCTTTATAAATAATAGGAAATAGAGCATATTTTTTCCACTGATAATGCTAACTCAATTTAACAATATTCTGGTGCTGAATTTCCTGTTCAGTAAAATAGGTCTGGTAGATCTTCCAGTACTCTAAATTTCATGATTAATGGAAAGAGCTCTTTATTTTGATGGTGCCGAATTTAATGTGTTGAATTTCAGCTGAATGACCTACCCCCTCGCTCATCTATTTTTTTCCCTCTGTCTCCTAACCCTTAGAAAGAGTCTATGAAGAAGAACAGGATTTGGCAGCAGGCTTCTCAGTCAAACATGACTTTAAAACAGACAGCTACCTGAGTGCTTTTATGAACTTGGAAGGGTGAACTTGGAAGGGCTATTTTGTAGGCTATATGAGATGAAAAGAACTCAATGTGTCAGGCTAACTTCAGGGTGTCTTAGAAACTTTAACGATTCTCAACCTAGTCATAATTGAAGCCCAGGATAAGCTCAGCAATTCTCCTGTGTTCTGCACCCCACCTTCCACGTAGGCTTTCTTTTCTTGTTGCAGTTCGCTCACAAGACCTCTTTTCTATTTATGGAGCAGTAAGTACTTGAAGAGACTTTTAGCATACGGATCATACATAGCTGTGCAGTTCTGCAAAACTGCCGGGCTTGGAAATACTTAGTTTCTGTAAACACCTTTCATGTTCTTAAATTTCTGAAGATCAAACTTCCGTGGTTTTCTTTTTCTTACCTTTTGTGTGAGTGTGCAGGAGTGTGTAAGCTTATATTAGGGTATTAATAAAACAAGTGTTAAATGGACATGTCGCTGCAGCTGTTTATGCAGTAATTGTTGTGGTACTTTAAAACTCTTATGATTGAGGAGGAGGAAGTACTTGAAAGTCAAAAGCTAGGAAATAATACAGCTAACAATGCAGTTTTATATGAGAAAGATTCATTTATTATTTTCTCAACGATTTTATTTCATGTGTTGTGTGAAGGTAGTATATTACTTGTTGTGTTATATGAGGTTATCCGGTATTTGGAGATAAAATTATACCTAAGTGGTCACGGTAGTTGCGTGACATAACGTGTCAGACTGAATTTTTGTTCAAGCATTCTCATCTGATGATCATAAATATTATGACATTTTGAAGAAGTGCTCTTAAGACGTTAAAAAAAAAAAAAAATCTTTATATGCAAAATGTGAAGATCCCCCTGTTAGTTCAGGCAGCTGGGCTACGTCGGGCTGGGAGCTGGGGGCTGAGGAGCTGCCCGCCGCAGGCAGGCTTTGCCAGAAGGTGCTGGGTATGTGTGGAGGGGTGACCGTGGGCAGCTCCAGCAGCATCTGATGCTTACTGTTGGAAAGTAAGATCACAGAAAGCTATTCCTCATCAAAGGTCTGCATGGGTGCTGTGATGTCCCTAACAAAACTAGAAAGAAATAACATCAGTTGTGAGGCATTTAAGCTTGCTGTGCATGCTGTGCGTGCGTTGACTTCACAGCAGCTACTGATCGTTTGCTCTCATACGAAAATATTTGAGTCTTCTTTTACTGAGTTCCTAGGTTTGGTACTCCCCAGAACTGATACAATAAAAACTCCGTAGAAGTGCTCATTGTCTTACACACTGAAGGTTTTATTCTTTCTCAAGAACTTCAAGCTGACTCGCGGCACCTCTTCGCATGCTTGTTCTGCAAAACTCGGGATTCAGAATCAACATGATTTTTACATAAACCTAAAGTGTAGAAGCGATAATAAATGTGATTTACAGTCAGTGATGAGCAAAACACAAGGTATTTTTGCTCACGGCTCTTAACCAGTTATCAGTAGAGCTGGAATGTTGCTGCTGGTTAAGAAAGGGTTGTGTAAGGCTGTCTCTCAAAAAGCTGCTTTGAAGGCTCTATTGAAACTCCACAGAGGCTGGGAATTTCGATGTGAGGGATGGTTGTTTTCTTATAATCAGAAAGTGTGATTTAAAATCTACATTGAGGGTAAACCTTTGACTGTTATTGCCTGCTGCCAGTTGCACTGTAAGTCTCATTTCTAGACAGTATGTTAAAATGTATGAAAGGATCGTTAGGATGCCCACCAAAACAGCTGTTTCCATTAAGTTCACTTTTTCTTCATACCTCTTTTAAGGGAGAAGTTCTTCCTCTGTGTCTCTTGGTGTTAAGAGTTTCCACTCTCAAATGATGGACAACAAGTTAGCAGCATAAAATGCGTGTTGACAGTCCTTGAAAATGAAATAATGTTTGATATACCCTCAAGTTTCTCTCTGAACTTTGACCAAGCAATAGAAAACCTTAAAAAGGAGGGGCCCTGTGCTGTCAAGCACAGATTTACACAGGGAAAAAAATTAATCTAAATAGTGAGGGAGAAGTCTGGGTTCTCTTGCATGATATTTAGCAGCAGTGGTAAGAAGAGGGATGTTTCTTTCTTTGTGTAATGTGCAGTAGTTACAATAAACACAAGATTTCCAAATCTCAGAGGACTCTCTTGACAGTTGCTTGATAACAGCTTTTTTCACTCCATAGTTTTGACAGTTTGTATGTGTTGCCATATCTAGTGTAAACTAAAACATCACTGTCATTCTGTTTTTCTTTCTTGTGTGGCTTCCTTTTCTTTATTTTTTTCCCCTGTCTTTAGGATAATGAAAAACACGGGCTTTTAATTTGTAGGCTTGAGTAAAAGCGACTTGTGTGTGGAGAGTGGCGTGCGTTTGAGTTCTGAAATGCTCAAATCGAATAGCTGTCGTATTTTTTTTTAATACCATTTCTTCAGAAGTGAATGTGTTGGGTCCTAGTTTTGGCCTGGCCCGCAGGTTAGTATGTGTACGTGCACCCTCTTGGCGGGCCCTAGCAAAACAGTGCCTGTGCATGCTGCTCCCCACACCACATCGCACCGTGTTGGCCTCGCACATCCCTGCCCTGCTTTCCCCTCTTGGCTCACATGGAGAATGTGAACCCCTCGCTTTCCTCGTGTCCCCCCCATGTCTCCACACTGCTGGAGACTCCCCCAGAGTGGGTCTCAGGGGGCTGCGGGGTACCCCAGTTTCTGGCCATGGCTCACCCCAAGTGGATTAGATGCCCCTGGCCACAGGAGAACTTTATTTAACCTTTGTGCTGCTTGTTGGATTTTTTTTTCCTTTTTTTTTTTTTAATATATGTAGATATTTGTAAGGTTATTTTGTCATCAAACCAAATTTGCTTTTGCACAGCAAAGTGCCCAGTGTCGTCATCTGGCATGTTACAGACAAATTCCAATTACTTTTCTGCTTCAAGCTATTGTTAAACACTACGAGCTAGCTGACAGTAAAATTATAAATACAGGTGTTGTCACACTACACTATAATCAGAATTTTAATTTGAATTTTCATTTGTAAAGCCTTTTTTTTAACATGAAAATGGGAATAGAATTAGTTTTATTGACAGTAAAAAGACATTTTGAAAGCTTCCTAAATCATTACCTGTATTTAGTAGTGGGAAAAAATTGTATATGTCCGTATAAAAAGAAGAGTTTATTATCACATATTTACTCATTATATTTGGTGGTAAATAAAACTAGGAAGATGTGTTTGACAAATGATTGACGTAACTCAGTACGTTTTCACTTCATCAGAACAATAGACAGACACAAATATATATTTGCTTTTGTTTTGTTCTGCTATTACTAATGCAAGCCTGCGATGAAATCTTCGAGCAAATTAAGTAGAGCCTGTTGAGTCTGCATGCGGCGCTAAACTTTTTATTTTGCAATTTTCTCTTCTTACACAGATTCATCATTCTTCGCTTTCTCCCTTTTCTTCCCCCTTCCTTTTCTGCGCTCGCTGGTTGGAGTGGTTCCCCCTTCTCAAGACCCGTTTTTTTTTTTTTTTCCTCGAGGCATTTAGTGTCGTGTCTGCCAGATTTCAGTGATGAGCAGCGAATTGCTTTTAAAGTGGGCATTATGCCAGTTCAGCAGCACAATGGAAAACCAATCTTCCACCATTCTACTTTTGATGCTGTTATTGTAGCATTTTAGATAACTGCTGCCACAAAAAAAGATGTGCTCAATTGCTACCAGTTAGTCAAGTTAAATCCAGAGTAGCATTAAAATTACTCTGAAAACTGTTTGTCAGAGGTCATGTGCTGTCTGTGGCTACAGCGCATAGGATAGATGTTCTCTTCTGTGTGGGGTTTTTTCTTTTTGCGTTATTATTACTGTGACTGACCAGCTCTCTAAATAGCCCTTCACTACCTGTTTACTTATTGTCTTCACCTCACTGCTGAAAATATGTGTCAAACAGAAATGTTGAAAAGTTTCTGTAAAGTGCTGGAAATAGCAGGGGAGTGAGTTGTTCAGGGTGCTACAGTTTGTACAGTGTGAAAGCAAAAAAAAAAAAGGGAAAAAAGAGGGGGGAGAGCAAGAACATAATTCTCTGGTTTCTGTAGCAAGATTACTGTTTTCATCTTTTTATCTTCACTTTTCAACCACTAAGTTCACTTTTATATTTTTTTTAATAGAACAAATGGAATTTATCCGCTTTCTCACTCTCTTCCCCTTCAACTCCTCCTCCTCTTCCTCTTTATTCTGCTGGCTTTGCTTGTGAATGAAAGGGTCTGTTACTACTGCTGTAGGACAGATGGCAGTTGCGGAGGGGGGATAATAGCACTAGGTGACTATTAAATCAGTTGTTTTCCAATAAAACACAAACGGGAAGATTATTTATGGGTGGTGGGAATTAAAAGAGCAAGGATATTTTACTTGTTTGTTGCTGACACTTTATTTTATGAATCATATAATGCCTACACCACCTGAATACTTGTTTCACTCGCTTTTGCATCATGGCATAAATGTATGCTATGCCATATTATGTTCTGATCGTTTTTAACAGGGAAACTGCCTGCTGCATACATCTTTGGATCACACCGCTTCAGAGTTTAGGGTTGCAGGTTACAGACATGAGCAACTCCTGCAGGACACCGAAAGAGTTGTTTCAGCTGTGAATTTCAGCCTTGCACGTAGGCATCTAAATAATATACCATATTTTCAAAGGACTTAATATTTGTAGCCTTTAAGTCAATCAGCACTGTGTTGGCCCATGGTGAAGATAAGGAAATACGTTGAGACCACTAGGGAGGCAGCATCAGTAGCATATCTTTGAAAATCTTCACCATCGTCCACGAAGTTGCTCTTCCTCTGTAGGGCAGGAATGGTGGGGGGAACACGTGGAGATCTAATTCACTGGTAATTGTAAAGCGCTTTGAAGTCCTCCAATAGGTGGCACTGTGGAAGTGCGCAGTTGTTGCCATTGGGATTTTTGTAGCCTTCTTCCTAAAGATGGGCATTTTCTTACTGGTTCGGTTAAAATCTGTCCATTGGGGTTTTGCTGCCTGCAGAGCAGAGATGCTGTGGACTCTCTCACTTTTTATATTTAGGGAGCTTAACACAGATGTGTCACACAGAGTTGTTACAATTAACACTAATATCTGTGTACAGGATTTGTCTCCGTGCAGGATGGTTCCCATTTTACATAACCTAGATAACAGTGAGAAAAGAAGGTAGAACTCTCTAGGTGGGTTCTCCAGAAAAGATGGGAATGTAACTCTCTGAGAAACTCTTCATACATAAGGTAACTGTAGGATATTGCCTTTTTTCTCTTGTTTTTGATTTTTTCCTTTCCTTTTTAAACTAGAATATCAGGATTACAGGGTCTATCGCACAAGTTATCCCATGTCTTGGTCACTTCTACATAGATCTGCCTACCTACTTTGCAGAATTCAACTACGTGCAATACCTGGTCCCTGTACATAAATGTCTTCCCAGAAAGACCTACAGAAAGTGTCCACTAAAGTTTGTTGTAAACAGAATGTAACTGGGGCAGAAAACCAGCCAGATAAATTTAGATCAGAGGGAAATAGAAACCTGGAAATCAGCCACAAAAATTCAAAAGTATCAACATTTCAGGAGATTTTTTTTTTTTTATAAGACTACTTCTGTATTTAGTATTTTTGCTGATGAGAAAGAAATATGAATACATTGGTGGTTGTTTTTTTTCTTGGGGGGAGGGGGGGCATTTACACACATGATACGTAATCATTTTCTCTTCTTGGTCTGTGCTGTGGGGATACAATATGGAAAATCGTCACATGTACCTGCTTAAATGTTACAGAATTCCTCAGTAAAGAGCCACCTACAGGAGAAAACACAGGAAGCGCAATCAGAGCAGCAATATCAGAGCTAATTACCTCTGCAGCCAAGGGAGGAGGGAACTGACTGGAATGGAACAAAACCCAGTTTTTACAGGTCTCAATCTTATTATTCGGTTTCCCAGAAAATACTTAATAAATGGGAAGATTTCTGAGGAAAAAAAATTAAAAAAATTAGGATTCAGATGCCTACAAAGTGTTAAAAAATATTAAAATGTCATTTCAGGCTGTGAAATCAGCTACCTGTTTTTTGGTTTTGTTTTTTTGTTTGTTTGTTTTTAAGGAGGAAAACAGATTGAGGTGACCATTAGGGCTTCTTGAGGAGGAGAGATAAGTTGAACTGCAACACAGTTTAAATGAGGACCAGTTAGGTTGGAAACTGACCCTCACCCACTTTTTTCTTTGCTTTGAGTGATGCACCAAAGAGCAGCTAATAACAAGATGACTGATTTTAAACTGAAGACAACAGTTTATAAGTATATAACGTGTGTATTGATGTAATTGCATTTGAATTTTCAGCCTTGATTATATACTCTCTTGATATTATGGTATAATTTGAAATTTTGAAAACAGGTGCTTTTGTAAATGTATAGATACAAGAATGGCATATGTGATCCAGATAGCTTGGCTTGCAAGATCCAGATTACTTCTGCTCTGGCAAATTGCTTATCTGGTCAGTCAGCTTTGTCTTAGTGCCCAAGATCGTACCTTTCAGAACAGGCAGCGAGCCGTACGTACTTCTTTTTCTGTGAAGAAACCTACGTATGTTCTGAACATATGACAAGCATTTCAGCTTTTGCTCACTTCTCTTTATCTATTTCTTTATTTAAGTTTTTCTATTTAAAAGAAAAGTTGAAGGACTCTATTAAAACCAAGTTAAACTGAACTCAGCTGTAAATCTGAAAGGCAGCCTAGATCTTAAGAAAGTTAAGACTGAAGTTAAATTATATTCCATGATGTAACTGCATTATATTCACATATGGCAGTTGTTCAAGTGAAAGTTATTTCTTAAACAATTGCTGGTGGCAAGCCACCATTACTTCTGGTTGCTTGTTGAGGATTAGCTGCTCTGGTGGGCTGTGCGATTCATTCATTACTTCTAACAGCTAAATCACGCTAGGAAAAAAAGAGGAGTATAGTGTGTGTATATATTTAAATAATGTATATGTTTTATATATATAACGTATATAAGATCAAGACCTGTATATTCTGCTAGAGAAAGTTACTTTTTCCAAAAGAGGTAAGGCAGGGCGGTATTTGCTGCTATGATAAGGAAGTCTCCCTGAGGCTGTCCTTATTTATTAAAACACTGTTTTATAAGTGAACACGTAAAAATCTTGCTTTATTGCACTGCATTAAGAATCAAACTGTAGAAGGAAAAACAAAAAAAAAAATTCCTTGCAGTGCTGTTGGATAAGCTAAAGCTGTGGCAGACTGAACTCAGAATTTGCCCCTGTAGGCAGCGCTCGAAAACCCTAACTAGCAAAAATATTAATTTGTGTGCATTATTCAGCTAACATTTGTGCCGTTGCATAGGGTAGATGTGATTCTCATAGCTTCTCTGGCTGTGTCAGAATGCATTATATATGCATATACACATGGTTTAAAGCCCTTTAGATTGGTAGGGTACATTATGTACGGGAGAATTAGTCTCACTTGGTGCTATAGTATTTATGCAGTGGCTTCACTGTGAGATAGATTTCTTGCATGTGACACAGTTTTAAAACCATGTCTTCCTGCGGGGTGGGGGGGATCACAATTAAAACAAGCGATCAGATCCCAGAAGGCTGTAGGTTAATCTTCTCTTTTCGTAAATAGAGATGGAACTAATCTCCCAAGTATGTGGGCATTTCCTGATTGAAGAGATGCTAGCAATATTTTGTAAAGCTTCATTCATTTTGAAGCCGCAGCGAAGATAAAATTTTCTGAATGACTGGTTGTCTTAAATCAGCGCTTCGTGCTCATTGAGGGCATTTGACCAGATCTGAGAGTCGCAGCCTCGTCGGGAGCTGCTATTCAGACACGGGCTGTATTGTAAACGCGGGAGCAAGGAGGACGCGGATGCCGCTCGCAGGCGGGGGGCCAGGGGCTGGCTGGGATTCGGCCCGCGCAGAGGCCGCAGCGG